>NC_141544.1:37385274-37535274 GCF_021556685.1 Rattus norvegicus | reverse complement strand
GCAGAGGATGGATCCAGACGACAGCTAAACCGGATTTTCATAAATGAGCTTAGGAGAAGGCAGGGCCTTCTCGTGTTATCCTCCATTTAATGATGAAAGCTCTGGATGTTTCTGTAATAATTATGACTCCAAACTTGAAGTGTTTCAAAACTTTCCAAGGACACTTCCAAACATCTGAGCTGGTGTCCCGTAGAAGGTCTTGATCATGACTAACGAGTCTTGTTGAGTTTTGAAGTATATTACTGGACTTTTAAGACAAAACAATAAAGACTTTGGAAGCCAGATAAGGGGAAATCTGAGCAAAAACGAAAGAAACGATCTTTGCCCCCTTCACATTGTCCTGGCTTTGAACTTTCCAAACGCCACAGGCCTACTGAGAGTGTTTATTTTCTTCAGCTGGCTTGAAGATTTCCGAGTATCCAGGAACACTTCAATACAATGTGAGACTGAGAGGTTTGAAAGCTAGGTTACATGACTCAAAATAGGAACATGATTTTTTTTTTCTTCTTTTTTGTCAATCCCAATTTTCTCTTTACTAAAACTTGTTTTGAAATTTTTTTTTAAATTTCAAAGATCACTAAAAGTTCTATGGAAAATAACAACTTTATCTACAAGTTGTACTCACTCATAAATTTTACATGCACGTCTTTGAAAGTTTAAAACTTTTATGAATTTATTAACTCTTTCCTTTTAATTATGAATTTTATTTAGTCTTTATAATTGCATACATAAAGAGGGACTGCATACACATAAAACAAAATGTAATCATATCCATCTCCATTCACTCCCCTCTAATTCTTCCTGTATCTCCAAAACATATTCTTCCCCTTTCCAACTTCATGTCCTGTGTGTGTGTGTGTATGTATGTATGTATGTATGTATGCATGCATGCATGTACGTGAACTGGTGAGTGGAGTTTGATCCCAGAACCCAATGGTAGAAGGAAAAAACAGACACATATTTACACACACACACACACACACACACACACACGCACACACACACACACTGAAAAAAGTTTGACTCTGGGCTGTGTTTCATAGACATTAGTCTTCCTTTGTCTATAATTTTGACTGGAGATGATAATAAGAAAAGAGCCCACCAATAGCCATGATAATGGAAACCTGTTGAGCTTTTTATCCTAATGAGCATGCGTGTTTTCCCTGCCTCACTGTGCTCTGTGCTACCGAGGCTGGAATCTTCCAGATTTTAAGTTGTCCCTTCGATTACACGGTCAATCTAGTCATGAACGTCCCAAACAGCCATGTCACCTCAATTATGACAAGTGCCCTTTCCCACTCGATATTTGGCACAAAAACACTTTGCTACTGTCTTTTAATATTTGGTTTGAATGAACTTCAAAAGTCGGACCGTCTTCTAGTTGCACACACTATCCTGATGTCCTTCGATCGTTTCAGGATGCAGATCCTAAAGCCCCAGAGGTTCAAATGTATGCAGCTATTTTTTAAAATCTGTTTGTTTGACTGCCCTGAGCACCTGTCTGTTTTGTGTGAGCTCACAGAGGCGGGGGTGGGACCATTTTTTAAACGAGAGTACGTCAGAGAACTGCCTTTATCAAGAGAAAAAGGAAATTATAACCCTTGGATTTACAAGAAATGAGGGTAGCTAAAATGTGAGTGATGTTCGCCTGCCGATCGCAAACCTGACAGTTGAGCCACGCCAGACCATTGTTTCCACATTCCGCACTTTAAAAGAACCAGTTCTTGTCCTTTGGGCTTCCTGAAGACTAATCAAAGGAAACCAGAAGCAACAATAAGCAGGGCGGTTTCCCTTGGCTTTCTGATGCCTTCCGTAAGCATTTATGTCAGGAGACTATGATTGCTACCACACATGTGAAATGTGAAGGCTCAGAGTCTTGAAGTCCACATCTTACTGGAGACTTGCAACATAAAATATATACACCCTTCTATGTTAACGATGGAAGTTTGGTAGAACTTCTGAACGTACACATACACTCACTGCTCATGTAAGATCCTCAGTGTTTTATAGGCATAATTATCAGACCACAGTCTTTGGAGACCACTTCATTTATCCAAGCCCTATCGTAGTCAAACTGGGGGACTGAATAAACCTGTCAATAAGAAACTCGTAATGCTATGCTCTGTGAAAGACAGTATAAAAAAGTGTCCTTCTTAAGCATGCCTGCCTACCACATATAGGGCCCCTAGCTTAATACCTTGACATTTTTACAAAAAAAAAAAGTGCTAATAGACAGGTCCTCCCTACCTCATGTCCTGGGCCTTTGTTGATGCCCAGGCCAAGATTGGCCCCAATGAGCCTCTCTTAATGAGATTCTATTTTATGTCTTCTGCTTCGGGAAAATTTTGAAAACAGCAAAACTGAAGCAAGAAAAATGCTCGTGCAAAAAATACAAATCCGATAGCATGGTAATATTGGAGAATTCTATTGATAATAACATAATCTGCTTTAAACAAATTGAAGGCATCAAGCTGTTACTAGTGACCCTGAAATTGCTTATTAAGACACAGAAGTAGAACTCAAAGACCACAGAAAGTTTAAAACAGTACTAAGCACGGGTGTGGGCAGGGAGGGTTTGGTAGGAGGGAGAAGAACTTGCTTAAATCTGATTGATACCCAAGTGATTGGTTTTTAGGATTTTTTTATGCATGAGTATTTTGCCTTTATGTACTCATATGTGTATATGAGTACTGTGTGTATGCCTGATGCTGCTGCTGGAAGCCAGAAGAGGACATCGGATTCCTTAGAACTGGATTTCCAGGTGACCGTGAGCCACCATGAGAGCGCCGGGGACTAAAACCCCAGCCTCTGTCAGGGTAGCAGCCACTCTTGCTGCTAAACCATCTCTCTAGCTCCCGCTTAAGAGATTTTTATAAACATAAAAGATAATTGTAGAATAACCATTTTCCTATCCCTTGGCCAAAACATCCACCAACCAAGTTCAGAATCTGCCTTTAAGATATTTCATACTGATTTTCAGATTTTTTAGAGCCAGAATTGGTGACTCAGAACTAGAACTCTAGTTCTTGAACTCAGATTCAAGAAACAGGCTTTAGGTATTTACCCTGAGCTGCTCAAATTGGAAAAGTGACGTGCAATAGTTACCTCAAATATGACTTATTAGATAATTCCATTGTTTCCTTGCTCTTTATTTAAGTTTTTCATACAGTATATTTTTATATACTCTGCTATATTTTTTCCTGTTCCCATGGTAATTCTTCTGTTAAACTCATTTCTACTGAGAAAATAACTATCGAATTTTGGCATGGATTTCGGACTTTTGGACTTTAAAAGCCGTATATCAATGCATCGTAATTAGATAATTACAGTTGCAGAGTATAGGGTAGTAGACAATCTTAATATGGCTGTCAACACCAGGTGGACATTTCTCCTGTCGAGGGGTGCCTGTGATACACCCCAAAGCACCCATCGACTCAGAGGTTTGTCCCTCTTCCTTGTCATCACTGAGATGGGTATGTTTTTGATATCTGATGTTGTAAATAATGCCCTCGCTTGCTGTTGACTTCATCTTAGACGGAGCCAAGCAGAACATGGAAAGGAGGAAAGTCAGCTCTGAGCATCTACAAAGTCAAGGGTATTAGAATGTCAGCACTCCGAAGGTACAAAGTCAAGTGCATTAGAATGTCAGCACTCCGAAGTTACAAAGTCAAGTGCATCGGACGTCAGTGCTTACCAGTTGCATAATTTCTTTTTTAAAAGATATTTATTTATGTATATGAGTACACTGTAACTGTCTTCAGACACATCAGAACAGGCATTGGGTTCCATTACAGATGGTTGTGAGCTACCATGTGGTTGCTGGGAATTGAACTCAGGACCTCTGGAAGAGCAGCCGGTGCTCTCAATCACTGAGCCATCTCTCCAGCCCCAAATATCAGTTTTCTTAAGAGGAAAGGCCAGAACGTAAGGTTTCAGAATAGAAGGACATCTGGCCATTTGTTTCTTTACCATCCATCACCTCTGCCCTCTGTCCTCTGCCCTCTGCTCCCTGCCTGCTGCCCCCTGCCCCCTGCCCCCTGCCCTCTGCTCTCTGTCCCCCACCTCTCACTCAAGTGTTTGCATGCTCTGTATGTGTGTCTCTCTGTGTGTCTGCCTGTTTGTCTCCATCTCTTTCTCTCTCTCTCCTCTCTCTTTTTCTTTCCTCCTTCTCCCTAGGTCTAACATGGTTTAATGACTATGAGAGAGATGACCATGCTATCTAACTTCTAATTCCTACCTCATGGGGCTACTCTCTAGCCATATAAGTACCTTCCATAGTAAATTCTACGGAGTGTCAGGTTCCTCCTGATAGGCCTGTGTAATGTGTCTTAGTAGTGCAATCATCACCAGTTATTCTAAAAATACATAATGATCTAAATATTTATTTTAAAGTATAACTTATATCCAATTTCGTAGTCATTTTATATAAAATACTGTCTATTTTACTTTTAAAATAAAATCCCCATCATACCTCATACTTTGAATCATTTCTAAATGAAGTGTTATTTAAATAATATCTTACAGTAGCTTAAAATCAATATTCACTCTTTGTCCTAGCAGATTATCTTAGGTAAGTAACAGAGAAGAACAAGAACTTTTATTCTTAGTTGCAGGGCTGGGGGAGAGGCGCATAGTCTCCTCCAAGGAGGCAGGACTTCAGCAGGGACTGTTCACCATAACGGCAAGAATCATGTCTGCCTGGCTTTGTGAACTTCTGCCAGTGGTTTTGGTCTACATCTGTAAGAATCGAAGATGCTCTGTAGCTAACTTTAAAACAACCACTGACCTCAACGGTCAAGCCCCACAAACGACTTTTTGTTTATTTTCCTGCTTCACACTGAAAAAGAAATCCTTGGTCCAGTAAAGAAGCCAACAGAGGTCATTCCTAACATCTGTCCATAGAATGCTGAGGTGGAAATCCAACACTTTGTCTTGATAGAAGGATTTATTAGGTTCAAGCTTTAAAAAGTGAAGTCTGAGTGGGAAGGGTGAAGGCAAGACAGGCATGTTAGAATGTTTAAACACTTAACAGTGATTTAAAAGTCTTAAGATTAGGCTAGGACCTTTTCCTGTTTAGACAAGTTCAATCTAAGTGGCCAGGCTTCAAAAGTTTTTATCTCATTTTCAAGCCGTCTTTTAAGTAAACGGAATTAAGAGAAGTGTGGCAGTCAAAGATGCTCCTCAAAATCAAAGACGTAAGCATAGCTACCAACCTTACCTGTATTTCCTGATCTATTACTAATATTAGCTACCAAGAACAACTACCTATATATTGATATATTCAAACAGATCTTCAATACTGGATACATATCCAGCAGAAGTGAAGTGGACATGGCAGGGACATCTGTGCTCCCGTGTCCACTGCAACACCACTCGCAGTGGACCAGGAAAGGAAGAACCTACTTGTCCATCAGCTGGCAAATGAGGAACAAAATGTGGTGCACACTTGCTCACACACTATGCTGCTGGACTACTATTCAGTCATAAACAAGGAACCTTGTCATTTGTAGAAATATGAACTGGAGATCATCACGTTAGGCACAGTAAGTCAAGCCAGAGCAATATACACTACATGCTGCCCACACGTATAGGGAATCTGCCAAAGTTGGCCACCTAGAAGTTGCCGGTAGGCTGTGGGAGATGCTGGCCCACAGGTGGTAAGCTACAGTTTAAAAGGAGCCAGGAGTTCTGGTGTGCCACTGGTGACTTCACGCAGCAGTAATGTATTATATTTGTTAAAAGCTAGGAGAAAGAATTTTCTTTTTATGATGGAGAAATTTTATCCTAGCAATTCTGTGACAGGGAGATGATGTTCGAGGTGACAGATGTGCTTAACCGGGTTCAGACTTTATGTAATACATAACAAAACACTGCTCGTTGCTCCTCTGATGGGTACCATTTTTTTTTTCTTTTCTTTTTTTCGGAGCTGGGGACCGAACCCAGGGCCTTGCGCTTCCTAGGCAAGCGCTCTACCACTGAGCTAAATCCCCAACCCCAACGGGTACCATTTTTATATGTTTTATGTCTCAGTGAAAATTAAGTACATAAAATATACAAACAAAAAAAATCTCTAAATCCTTATATATTTTGCCTACGTTTTTCTGCCAATTCAACTTTTTTTTCTTTTTTTTTTTTTGCTCAAATATATGCACAAAAAAATGTTGCCCAGGCATGACAATGCTAGCCTGTAGTAATAACTGGGGAAATAGAGTCAGAGGGACCAGACATTGGGTCATCCTTAGCTACATAGCCACTTCTGGGCCATCCTGGGCTACAGAGAACCCTGGTGTGTGTGTGTGTGTGTGTGTGTGTGTGTGTGTGTGTGTGTGTGTGTGTGTACATGCGTGCATGTGTGTGCATCTGTATGTGTGTATGTGAAGGTTCCCTTTATCTAAGAAGTATAAGACCAGTCTGAGCAAAATAGCGGGACTACATTTTACTAGTGAATGACCCCACCCCCATCCACGCACATAACGGAAGCACTGATTAGATTTGGTGTGGTTTTTACTTGCCGGGCCATCTTGCCAGCCCAAAGTGGAATCTTTAAACAAAACTCACTTATTTAGTTTTGGAAGTATAGTCTTCTATGTTTCCTGGGCTGATCCCAAACTCTGAATCCTGTGGGTTCAGTCCTTTGAGCTAACATCAGATGTATATTCCTGACTTCTTAGAACCAACTGAGAAGGAACAAGATCAAGTGCGATCCACGTCAGTTCAGTTTGGGTAAGACACAGTGTTGGTTTGCTCACAGATAGAGTGAAGGGAACGCTGCCTTCCTTCACCGGTTTGTAAACGTTCAGTTGAAGTCCGCAATTGCTTACTGTAGTTCTGGAACATGGCAGCTTCTCTATAAATACTTCTTGCGTCTTCCCTTTCCCTTACTGTTTGCTGCTTTCTCTACGGTGTGATCATGCAAGTTCTGTGTTCCAAAGTGACTCCATAGTAATCACACACTATGAGAGAGAGGGGGCACTCTCAAGACAGCAAACGGGTAGGTGTGTGCTCTCTCTCGCTCTCCTTTAAAAACCAGTTAGCACAGCTCCATCTCAGTGGCTATTCGGAGTGGGAGGACCTAGTTTACATTCTTTCTCTTGCATTCTTGCTGACACGTTTAACAGCTACTGGCATCATAGCCTGTCGCACGCAGCACCTGAGAAACAGAGTCAAGGATGGTGACCACTTCCATGCTACCTTAATCAGCCCAGCTCATCACACTTTTCTCCACACACTTCTGCACTGAGCACCCAGGACAGACTTCTCCCATCGAACTTGTGCTTGCCTCTTCTTCTCTATCCACTTTTTTTTCTTTTCACAACGATGTGATCCAACAATCCTGACATTAAGCACCAACAAATGCCAACGACTCGTAAATATTTATCTCCAGTCTAGACATCTTTGCTGAACTCTGGGCTCAGACACGAGTGTCTATTCAGCCTTGCCACTTGAAGACTTAAGAGACATTCAAACCCTGTATCTAAATGCTATCTTCTAAGCTTACTCCGTCTTTTCCACCCTAGGTAGTGACACTCTAACAGCTGCAGTTGCTCTGGCCAAAATCTGGGAAGTTTTCCTTAATCATTCCACGGATTGAAAACAAATTCAATCTATGAGTAAGCTCTGTTTGCTCCACTTTCACGATGCAGCTACAACCTGAAGGCTTCTTACTGTTCTTACTCCCAGGAAGGACTGAGCACAAAAAGCTCTTGCCAATCTATTGTAGGAGTCTGGGCGTGGCATTCTGCAAGTACTCATTCTGTGATTACACAGCATGTTCCACGGTCATTATTTCAAAGCACCGTCCCAACTGAGTTTGTTTTGCACATTAGCTAAACAGAAAGGTTGTTTTTGTAAACTACAGTATATATAATATGCTTCTGTCTTCTACCACAAACCTCAAACTCCAGTGCAGGGATGCAATGTCTATATAGTTTGCACACGTTAATTTTAATTCACTGGTTCTTAACTCTATTAGACCTGTTCTGTGTCAAGGGAGAGGAGTACGGGTACATGCACACGTGTGCACATGAGCGTGGGGCACAGAGGTTAACCTTAAAGGTTGTCCCTCAGGTGCTGTGAGCCTTGTTTTTAGAGAGATGGTCCCTCACTGGAACCTGGAGCTCATCAATTCAGCTAGAATGGCCAACAACCAGTGAGTCCCAGCGATCTTCCTGTCTCTGCCATACTGGGGTAGGACTCACCAGACCTGACTTTCTATGTTGGCACTGGGAATCAAACTCAAGTCCTCACGCCTGCGTGCGAGCACTTCAGCGACTGAGCCTCCCCAGCCCAGGGGCTCTCTGTAAAAAATCTCTGGCCACGCCCTTTGAAACAAAATATATTAATAACATTGCATATAATATATATTCAAAAACTAAATGTGATGTTTCTTAATGTTAAGTAGAAACAGAAAGAAAACAAAACAATAGATATTTTAATTAACAATGCTCATTCATGAGTATATTGGAAAATTGTATCTTAGAAAATTATATCTAGATTCAATCAAGAGAATCAAAACCCCTTCCAAATAAAACTAAGAACCTCATCACTAGAGATATTAAAATAGAAATTTGTATATTTAGTTAGATGAGACTTACAAAGTTGCTTAGGGGTTGAACAGTGCAAATTATAGGCTTAGATAATTACACACTTTTTGCTTAGATGAGTTGGCAGTTGGATTCTGGAAAATCATGAGGATTGAAGGGCATGTGAGGGGAATTTTTCATTTTGATACAAGAGTGATCCATTAAATGCTAATTAAAATCCCCTCCACTGCCTGGTAACCCCCACAGCATCTACTTATCTTGATGACAATCAAGTAGTTCTCCTAGAAAGCACAACACTCTCTCCTTTTTAAAAATCTAATTATTTTGTTTTTTAAAGATTGCTGAATTTTTTAATGACTTTTTGTTTTCATTTTATGTGTATGAGTGTCTGAGGAAACTGGATCCCCTGGAATTTGAGTTACAGTTGGTTGTAAAGCCCATGTGAATGCTAGGAACTGAACCTTCACCCTCTGCCAATCGCGCTTAACTGCTGAGCCACATCTCCAGACCCTAAATTTGTTTTATTTGGAAACTGCATACCTGAGCGCTGAATCCACACACTCTTATCTTCCTCCCCCAGTCAACTGTCCCTATGCTCCACCCTAGAACTCATCATCCTCTTCTCAACTAGCATGCTTAGATGTATATACATATGTACATGCATACATACGTACACATATGCACATATGTATATACATATGTACTGAGTCTAACATTGCCTGCATGTCCATGTGTCCAGGGGTGACCCTATTGGCGTGAACAATCTGCATGGGCGCTGGCTCCTGTGGGAGACTAGTTCTTCCTCTTCAGCAGCCACTGACCGACAACCTGTAGCTCTTCATGTAAGAATGGGACCTATGGGATTTCCCTTGTTCGTGTCACCATACCAATTGGACAACAACACTCTGGCTTTTGTTGATAGCCCCTGATTTAATTCATGAACACACTTTTACCTAGAAAATATTGAGAGTTTTGTTTTATGAACTTTTTTTTATACCTACATGGTAATATGACTTTAAGTTGATTTTTAAAGATTAAAACGCATCTTTTTCATTGAGTTCTATGGGCTCCACTTGTATTCACAATTACAAAAGACACACTGTAGAAGACACAAGATTGATTCTCTGCCACTTTTTGTACAGTTTGAGGCTTTTTGACTCTCTTATTTTCTATCTGACCATTCTGGACTTGTAATCTAAGCCCAATAAGGGATCACATTTTTCAGCTGAGAAAATGCTAAATAATTTTTTATTTATTTAACCTGGATAATTATTATATATTTCAATATTTAATTTCTCAAGCATACACTATTATCTTTTAAAATTATCTTAAAGTCTTTAAGGAAATCTTTGAAAATACATACATATTAAATCACACTCTGAGTTTTTCTACTTTAAAAGATGCTACACAGATAGTCATAATAACTAAACTGCAATTTTCTGGACCCAAGTTAGAAATCCTGGACACAACACTTTAAAATAGTTCCAAGTACTTTCTTATTTATCCTGTTGCCATAGAAACTATAGTTGGGACATGCTAAAATACAAAAGACATTGTGAAATATGACCAAGGGAATTAGTGAAAAAAGATATCCTTTGTTTCAAAATGCAGCTTGCATCCTCCCCTCAGATAGCACATTGTGGCTGTGAAAATGTGCACTTGTATAGACGTAAGAAAATGTAGGGAGCCAGGGAGATGGTTCATGGCTAAGGGTACTTGCCAGATTTTAGTTTGGTCACACAGAACAAGGAGAGACATGATGAATGGAAGTCATGTGTAAACATGCACACACACACACACACACACACACACACACACACACCTAGGAATCCAATGCCACAAAAAGCATTTAATTTTAAGAAAATATGGGTTGGAGAGATGGCTCAGCAGCTTAAGAACACTGACTGCTCTTCCAGAGGTCCTGAGTTCAATTTCCAGCAACCACATGGTGGCTCAAAACCATCTGTAATGGGATCCAATACACAATTCTGGTAGGTCTGAAGACAGTGACAGTGTACTTACATACATAGAATAAATAAATAAATAAATAAATAAATAAATAAATAAATAAATAAATAAATAAATAAATAAAAATTTTAAGAAAATATTAGTAGGCACCACATGGTGCTGGCTGGTAGAGCACACGACAGAGATGCCCCCGCTCTACCCCACCCAACCCCTTTACGCTCTTTTGCTGCTCTTTAGTACCCCCTCTTTCTCTGTTGTTCTTCTGTGAATTGGGCATGTCCTATCTCTGACTCATTCTGTCAAATCTTTCACAGATTCATCACTTTGTCTGCCACTCCATTAGATGTCACTTTCTTTTTTTTTTTTTTTTTTTTTGGTTCTTTTTTTTTTCTTTTTTTCGGAGCTGGGGACCGAACCCAGGGCCTTGCGCTTCCTAGGTAAGCGCTCTACCACTGAGCTAAATCCCCAGCCCCTAGATGTCACTTTCAAACATGGCTGCATCCTTCTACAAGCTAATCTAATCTTCACTGTTAGAGGTTAAAGGTATGTACTTAAGGCATGTCTGTATTCTAGGCACACCATACTATAATCCTGGGTGTGTCTGCACTGTGGCTGGATCATATCTTTGGATGTGATCTGTTGCCAGAGCAGCCATGTTGCTGGATTAAAATTCCTCTACAAAGAATCAATAAAAGGTCTCTTGAAAGAAAAAAATTAACGTTTTCTTTAATATATATTTTAATGGCCTCTTTTTCTCCTTCCTTTTTAATATAATCTGTGATCCTGTTAGATGGCACAATTGAATAATAAATCTCTCAAAATATTGGATGTGCTTATATCTGGAAACTCCATTTAGTTAAATATTTTTTACCATAAAATATTTATTGTAGGTTTATGGCTTATACTTCATTTTAATATTGCTTTGAGAAATAGAAAAACAACCATTCCTTATCCATTAAATGCACACCATCTTTCCTCTGGTTCTATGCATTTACAGCCCTAGAGCTTCTATTTTTATTTTATTAATGCCTCCCTGCCAAATCTAACCAATCACTAAATCTTAATGTCTATTTTTCAATAGTTTTGTGAATTATCATCACCTCCACCATCATCGTCAGTTTGGTATTGGTAAGGGAATCTTACTGTGTAGCCCTAGGCTGGCTGCAGATTTGTGAGCCCCCTGGCATCTGGGACTGCAGTAGTGGAACAGAGAACCTGGCCAATTTTAACTTGCACTAAACCAGTTTGAACAGTTGCTACTTTAATCCTAGAATTCATCATTTAATGCTTCATTTAGTTTCAGAACATTTTTTCCTCTACAAGGTGAAAATTATTATATATCATAAAGAGCATTTTATAAATTGCTTCAGTCTTCTAAACATCCAGAAACTTCCTGTTGCCTACTGTGCCAAACTCAGACTGCGCAGCATAATACGGGAACAACTCCATACATACGAAAGGTTAGAAACCCTCCTCTCACATTTTTTTTTCTGCTTCCTTCCAAAAACCTCCCTAATCTGTAACAATTCTGAAGGAGATAGTTTAGAATTTGAAAATAAATTGCAATCACGTATACATGAAATAAACTTATCAAAGACTAATTACGGTTTACTTTCCCACTCAGAAGTGTTAAGTGAAATTTTAGAAATCACTAACCACCATTAAATCAAACTCTTTTATTGTACAAATAAGGAACCACACCGACAAGCTGACGTGCAGGGAGGACTGATATGATAGCCTTTGTCCTAAATACAGGATCTTCATGTTCTAGATGACAATAGTATTATTCTGGGGATTTTAAAGGCGTTTCATTTTCTGTTATTCTGAAATAGATTGAATACATTTAGAAAAACATTACTTAAAGATAATTCTCTTTTCTTTACCTTTCTCTCTCTCTCTCTCTCTCTCTCTCTCTCTCTCTCTTTCTCTCTCTCTCTCTCTCTCTCTCTCTCTCCCTCTCTCTCTTTCTTTCTTTCTTAAAATATAGGCCACCCGGGTGAAGCTAATGTTAGTTTGTTCTTGCTGCCATGATAAATAACTTTAGGCCGGGCATTTATAAACAGAAGAATTTTATTATTTATGGCCTGGAGTCAGGGAAGAGGGACAGGCTGATCTGAAGTCTACAGGGGTTAGCTCCTTATAGGTGGGCTTATAAAGCACCTCTCTGTTGTCACACACCAGAAAGAGGGAAACACGACCGAGGCCCACCAAGACTCTTTCTTTTCTTCCTTCATTTTCTTTCTACCTCTTTTTGCTTTCTCCTATCCCCCTCCTTTCCTGCTCTTCTCAGGCCTTTAATGTGAGGGCGCTAATCCCATTCCCAAAGGCTGTGCCCTCACAACCTGATTATGTCCCAAAGGCCTGCCTCTCTCAGCACAGTGGCACTGGGATTAACAATCAATATAAGCATGGGGGAGGGGTATAAACAGGTGGATATGGTCCTTAACCCACAGAACTTACTCTGGTCGGTTTCTTTTGCCTTTTAAACGGGTCATGAACTCACAAGATCCGTGATACCTACAGAAGACCCCTGCAGTCCCAAAGGGCCCAGTGTTCTAGTCAGCAATTGGGAAGGGTTCAGGGGAGCCCCTCCCTTCCTCAACAGCTCCAGTGGAGTTGCTGTGGGAGGTTTTCTTCAGGGGTGTGGCCCCTGGTAGGGTGTCCGTTCTCCAGTGGATAACCTCATACCCCTGTATGAGCAGCACTAGTTGAACCCAGTGGGTTATAAAAATAAATTAATACTTAAGAAAGAAGAGGGTATGAATTAGAAACACCTAAAGCACTGGTGAGGGTCTGTCTGTGGGGGCATTTCCAGAGAGGACTATTGAAGGGAAAGACCGATCTTGAATATGGTTGGCATCATTCCATTGGTTACAGGTCTAGGCAGAATAAAAGGGACAAAAAAAGAAACCCAAGAACCATTAGCGTTGTTCTGTCTCTGATTTCTGGCCCACACAATATGACCTATCAAGGTTTAACAATTAAAAAGTGTCCTAGGGGAGGCTGGAGAGATTGCTCAGTGGTTAAAAGCACTGACTGTTTGTTCTTCTAGAGGTCCTGAGTCCAATTCCTAGCAACCACATGGTGGCTCACAACCATATGTAATGGGATCCGATGCCCTCTTCTGGTGTGTCTGAAGACAGCTACAGTTTACACACTGTAAATAAAGTGTCCTAGGATTTTTTATCAGGAAAAGGTCATATAATTTTATGATGTAAAAAACAAACTCCTGTTTGCATATTTTAATTAGCTGAGGATTAAAACATATGACAACAAAAATACATACTAATAGATGTTACACACACATACATACACATACATAAACACACATACATACACATACATAAACACACATACACACACACATACACACATATACACACATGCTCATTCACACACACACACACACACACACACACACACACACACACACACACCCCTCACCTGTTCTGGAACCAACTGAAATGATCTCCCAGCAAAAATACATTTATTTATCCCGTATGTTATTATTTTGTGTGATATAAATGGCTGCAGGTTTAGGTTTATCCCAGAAAATAAATAAATAGACACTTGAGTAACAGTTCATTCCATTGAGTCACATCTGCCTCTACCCATCCCCTTTTTAAAAATACCTCTAGAGCAGTTTTCTAAGACATAAACACCAGCCTCCCTTTCGAAATTAGCACTTCTCCAGAAGCTCGCCGCGTTCTCTTTTTACTTGCGGTCATTCCTTCTTGTCTGGTCTCTTTAAATAGCAGCTGCGCCCTGTGAGTCTTAGCTGTAGCTGAGGCTCTCTCTGGGTCTGGCACACACAGACGCTCTTACCCGGACTTTCTAATTGGATCCAGGTTGGCATTTTTCCCTCCTGAGCTCTGGTCACTGGTTTGGAAGTCTCCTTCCCTCAATTGTGTTAATTACTCTCTGCCGTTATTTGCTTTTGTCAGTGGATTGCTTCTGTTGCGTTTAGGCATAAAAACTTTCAAGGCTTCTCTACGACATTATCGTGCATCCCAAGGGCGAGGCCTAACTTTACACAGTGGTTTGGTTGCTAACAAAAAGAACCTTTAGTAGAAAGGAAAGAGCACTACATGTATTCTACGACACTACACAGTATAATTTATTCTTGCTGGGGGAGGCAAAGTAGCAAACTTTGATCTTAACTCCGTTTTGAGACAGGGGGCTCAGTAGACAACTCCAACTGGCATGGAATTCCTTACGTGGCCAGACTGGCGTAGAACTGATGGCAATTTGTCTCCTTGCTTGTCTTTCTCATTTGTGAAGAAAGGACATAGATATATTCATACATCACTGGAATTGTTTTCTATTTCCTGAAACTGTATGCAGGAACTTAAGAGCAATTACCTGCAAGTCACACAGCAGGAACCAGATGCTGCAAAGAAGGCCTTTGCATGCTATGTGGCTTTACCGTGAGTATGTGTTATCTTACATATGTATTATATAAGTAAACACATTAGTAAGTCTTATTTTTGGTTTGGTTTGATTTTGCATGTAGTAAATATTTTGTGGGTCCTCACGACGGGAAGGAGTTCTAAGAACAGGTCGAACAGTGTAGCAGACTCGAGGCAAGCAAACTGGACACTCCAAGCAAGGAGGAGACGAGGAGTGGTGTCTTCACACTCTACGGGCTAAACACTGCTTTGTCTGAAAGGCCTGGCACAACAACTGTTTTGGTTTCTAGCATATTTGCACAGACATAATGAGATATCTTAGGGAAAGGAGCCAACTCTCACTAGAACATCTATTCCTGTTTCGTGTGCACCTTGTGACCTGAAGGTAATTTGTAGGCTGTTTTCATTGTACCCGTGTCTCCTGTAGAATCTCCAACTTCTGGCATTAAACCAGCACTCGAAAAATTAGAGAATAATGAGCACTGAAAAATTTCATATCAAGTTCAGCATGTAAAAGATAAATTGTCAAAAAAAAATACAGATAAACTGTCCCTCTGGAAAAGGCCAGTGTTTTTAACCTAAACAAAACATAAAATCTTATACAACTAGTTAAAAACTGGGTGTTGATGATGATGATGTTGTTGTTGATGATGAAGATATAATGAAAGGGACACACACATACACACAAAGAGACAGACAGACAACAGACAGACAGACAAAGAAACACACACATACACAGAGACAGAGAGAGACAGAAAGACACAGATTCCAATAAAGAGCCAAGGTCACAAGAATTTTTGCTCAAGACTTTGGAGTCAAGACAGAAAACAGCTAAATATGTACTCTTCTATACTTCACATTCACAGCCCTGGGCCCCTGAGGTCTGCTTCAGACTTCTGGAATGTTAACATGGTGAATTAGTGTTGTATTGTTGTGGCCTTTATTTTCACAGCAACAGATAACTTACCATTTGGGTTAGTTTTCTGAATCCTTACTTGAGCACAGTAAGGCCTTCCAAGAAAGCATTATTCAGTTTTAAGACTTCCTTTCCTAGCTTTGTCAAAGGAAACACCTGAGTCAGTCCGAATTCCTCTTCTCTAAATTCACTGTCACCTTCCTCTACGAGTCCTGCCCTCACCTTCCTGATGAATAGACTCGGCAATCTACCACTGACAGCAGGCGATGAGACAAACAGTCAGGCAGACAGACAAACAAACAAATGTTTTTGATATGATAACCTTAGCAGATCCCTGCTGGACCTTGACTTTAAAAAAAAAAAAAAAAAAACAAAGACAGCAGCTTTTGCCTACTCCTCTGCTGACAAGCCCTTTGGGAACAATTCAACAAAGGAAGGTGTGGGTGGTCAGCAACCACAAGCTCTGTGGGAGTCCTGCTTGGCCACATAAGGGATGGAATGACATGGTTCCTGCCCCAGGAACAGAGCCAGCAGGGTGTGGGCCTCCACAAGTGTTGGTGGTTGCTGTGGGTATAAGGCTTATCTGTATAAGAATGTACATATTTCCATGCTCCTCCTTTAAGAATGTCCTCTCCTCTCCGCCAAGGTTAAAGACTCCAGGACAATAAGAGACAGCGTGAGCCTGGGAGTTAAGGGTGTGTCTATGTCTCAGCAAAATGATAGAATGCTATGACCTTCAGGACAGCTGTTAAGGCTGTGGGAAAGGACTCTGAAAACATGAGTTCAAAAATATATAATGCCTCAACTAAGCAAAATATAAGGATGCAGTATGAATTGTACAAGGAATTTCACAGACCTATGTAAAGGCACAGAGGCAGCTGCACTATGAGCCAACTTGTCAGAAAGATATTAAGGAAAAAGATAGGGAGTGATAATCACAGGACAAGATTCCACCCAGCTAAGTGTTTTTGTTAATGCTTACAAAGGCAGGCAGAGTCCAGAGTTCAAGGTCAGTCTGGGACAGAGGGAGTTTAGGTCCAAGACCAGGCAAGGTAGGAATGATAATTTTGAGGCAGGGTCCCACTCAGCTACCTTATTGTCTGAACTGTGCTTGCTGTCTCTTTAAAAGAATCAAGGGCCTGGGGTCATGGGATACTGATTCAAGGGATAATCAAATGGGAATCTGGGGTAGAGACTGAATAGATATGTAAATAACAGACTGGGCTTTTGGGCTGCAAGTTATGAGCTACTCAGACAGTTCTTAGAATTGCAGAAAAGTTGTTTTGAGCAGAGAGCTGTCTGGAGATCTCCAGAGGAAGCAGAACATAGAGAGAGCAATCTGGAAAGCTGTCTCAAGCAGAACATAGGCTGTCAGCTTGTAACCTGCAATTTGACTTTGAGTCATTTGTTTCGAAGCTCCCAGACATTCCTTCCTCAGAGCCCTTTTCCAAGTCAAGGTTGGTCCTTGCCAGGCTCCACGTCTCACGCACAGGTGAAAGGATAAATGAGAGGTCTTGCTCAATGAAAACTCATTTTTCTGTTTAAGGTTGGAGGTTTTGGTTGAGACTCTTTGAAATGCTGTATCTGACATAGTCTTTAAATGCTTGTCAGCTCCACCAACAAACTCTCTCTTTTGACCTTTATGGTCTTTAGATAATTAAGACTGTACTAACTCAAATAATTGGCTTCAGCCAGCAGATTGTGAGGTCTGTCCTGGACAACATTTGCAAAAGGCAGAAGTTTCCTATCAGTGGCCCCCTGGAGTCCATGATGCTATGAGGGATCCAGACCTTTCTTTCCTACCCCAACCCTGATTACTTTATGAGAGATTAAGTAGCTGCTAGGGGTCCAATCCAAATCTGAAAACCCAGCTGTAACTAGTCTGTTGAGTGGCAGGAAATGCTCTCTGAGAGATCGAAATACTCATGAGAGCCCCATTCCCAACACTCATTTCTCCTGTTTTTTAGAAGTAACAGCCTAACACTTTACTCCAGCCACTCAACCTGAAGTTAGTGCTTTGTGATTTACAGGATTATCATTAATTCACTCTGTCCACCATGTCTGTCTTTCCTATGTCATCCCCATCCCATTCTATAGTCTGAATGTTTGTGTCTACTGAAGTCATATGTGGAACTAATGTGATAGATGGTATTAGGTCACAGGAATGTTGGAAAGGGATTAGGTCATAAAGGGAGACCTTGCAAAGGACATTAGAGTCCTTATATAACAGATCTCCAGAGAGCTGCCCTGCCCCTTCTACCACATGAGGATGCCATGAGGACCCATATATGAACCAGACACTGGGCCTTCATCAGACATTGAACATGTATTTGTCTTGACTGTATACTTTTAGCACCTGTAACTGTGAGAGAAAAAAATCTTTTAAAAAATAAACTACCTAATTTATGGTATTTTGCCATAGCAGGCTGCATGGACTCAGAAGTCATCTGACCATCAGATATACATTCATATCTACTATGGAACATGTGCTTTGTTCAGTCATGGAAATAAGAATGCCAGTGAAAGATCAAAAAAGTCCTGCCTCACTGGAGATGGAAGGATAGTATAACTGTTTATAGCATGAATGAGTATTCTCCAAAGACCTGTGTGCTAAAGGCTTGGTCCCTGGCCTGTGGTACTCTTGGGAAATGGCAAAACCTTTAAGAGGTGAGGCCACGTGGGTGTTCTATCATTGACGGTGAGCTCTTGGAGAATAGGGAACCTTATTCCTTACTCTTTTTGTCCCTTGTCGGGGCCAGAACGCTGTTCTTCATGTTCCCTATGTGCTGTGTCAACACAGCCACAAAAGCGGAGGCCAGACACAGACTGAAATCTCTGAAAGTAAGAGGCAAAACAAACCTTTGCTCTTTCTAGTATGATCACCCTAGATACTTTATTGCTGTAGCTGGTAGGGGACCGAAACATCAACTAAATAAAAAGTAAATGTGCATAGTTCAATAACTCATGTTGAACTCATTCTTTAAAAACAAAAACCACAACAAAAATTTCCTAGGCTACTTACTGTGAAAGACGTTAGACGCTTACAGATGTAGAAAGGATGTGATAAGCACGATATTATAAGTATGTGGTTGGGACAAAGGAGCGGTACAGTTGTATCCGAGAGGAATATTTAAAAACACAAGTGTGCAATTTCAGCATAAGGGATGCTCTAGTTTTTTAATAAACAAAACGAGTATTCTATTACCAACTAAATACATATTAGCTATATATTTATTAATAAGCTCAGGCTGGTATTAAAGTAAGTGACTAAAGAAGTGTGTAAATAAGTTTGAGAAGACATTTTTCTGATGCATACAAATCCGAAATAATTTTACTCTGAAGAACATGTGTTCCTTGGTGTGTGTACACACATACTCATACATATGTGTGTCCATGTAATGTAAGTACTTATTTCTAGCCCCGACTTTCTACCTCTGAGACCCTCTGCCCACCCTCATTCCTTGATTATTTTTGGAGATAGTCTCACTGTAATCCAGGCTGTTCTTGAATAGTTTATGGTCTTGAATGATCTCTCTGCCCCCTGCCTGACTGCTGAGATTATAGTCATGTATCACCAACCTAGCCTCTGTGTGTTAGTGTGAATTGCAAATATTGGCTTTCCTTTAAAAAAATATAGTACGGAGTTGAGGACAAAACAGTAGGGAACCCAAGGAGAAAGCTGACACACACTGCCTCCACCAGGCAAGGAAGGTTAAAATCATAGTGTTATGTCATGCTCCCTGGATCATGACAGGAGGGAAATGACTTTCCTCTCTCTTCCGTTCTTCCTCCAAAAATCCTGTAATGTCATCTAACCACAAATGAAGTATCTGAGATATACCGGTTGAAGGAAATTTAACAGCACAATTGACCAGCACTTGTCAAGGTTATAAAAAAAAAAAAATAAGGGACGTCTGAAATACTGCCACAGCCAAGAGGAGCATAAAGGTACAAGAACATGGAGCCCAGTGTGGAATCCCAGGACAGAAAAGGACATCCCATGAGAATGAGAAGATCTAAGCAGAGCATCCCATATGGACAGTCACGGTGACAACTGGGTAGGGAGCATGGGGGGGGGCTTCCCTTGCTAATGTCCCCTTTCTTTAAATCTGAATTGTTTTTAAAGTTTTAAATGTATTAAAAGGAAAGAAAACACTCTCAAAACGCCAGACTTTCTGGCACCTGGAGAACAGGATGGGAAAGATCCCACGCTGTTTCCCAACTTATTCCTTACAGGTATCAGAGTTAGCAGAGCCCACAGATACCTAGAAATCGAAGAACTCATTCTACACGTTCAGTAAATCTTTGCTTGGGACTGGATTGACTGCTAGATGGACAAATAGCGTGCATTGTTTCTATTTTGATGACTGAATGGGAATAGCAGAGAAAACTAATTTTTTTCTGTTTTCTTTTAAATGAGCAATTCTACATCACGGTCACATTTCTGTTAAAGAGAAACTTAGGAGCTCAGAGGAACACACAACGTTTAACTTTAACTTTTTTTTTTTTAAAGTTAAGCTTCCTCCAGATTCCAGCTTCGTAGCTGATTTTCATATTGAGTGCATTACCTCTCAACCCCCGAGTGTTCTGTTTGATACAAGCTGAGATTTCAGAATGCATAAAGATTTCATTGTGAATCTTCAACTCCTGGCTTGTTATATACCTCTCGCTGACTCAGCAGGCACCCTGTTTGAGCTCTGAGGGACAAATCGCTTTGGGAGCTCCCATCACTTTGCAGTGTGACTAGAACTTGAACGTCAACAATAACACATTTACCACCCCCACCACCCCCACCCCACCCCCAACCCGAGGAGAGCAAAAACAAGAAAAGGTAATGGGGGTTGGATGTGGTATCATCATCATCATCAACAACAACAATAAACAACAGTAACAACAAAGACTTCGTCGCCTAAATATCGATAGTAATTTACTACCTTTTCCTAAAAAGTTAACGTGAAGAAAACAAAGTCGAATTTCAAATCACATTAGCCCAGCATCCGCGCAAATCCTCTTTAAAAGCACCCAGAGAAACTGGCTTTGGGACGCCTCGCCAGCTACACCAGCTGCCAGATTACTCATTCACCTCCTGCGCCTTTCTAACAATCCTAACAGTCCTGCTGGCTGGACATCCCCCGAGGACACGCAGCTGGCTAGAGTGGACAGACAAGACTTCTCGAACTCGGTTTTGCGAAAAGCGTCAAGTCGAAAAGCTCCAGTGGCTCGGCGAACTTCTCCAGCACCTTGCCAGGGCAGCTGGGACTGTGCCACTGATCCCTCAGCCGCTGCTACTTAAGAGTGGCCTTCGCCAACCCCGGATGCCATCTTTCTCGGGGCTCCTCGCATCTTGAATACTTAAGAGAGTTTTGCATTCTGATCACGTCCCCGCGTCTTTGAAAACTTCCTCCGACTTTGCAAGGAGATGAGAATCGTCTATTTTCTTCAACTGTAACTGCACAAATCCAACACTATTTACAAGACACTCAGGACTTCAGTCTCCCCGCCCAGAGCCTGCCCTCATCCAGATTACCCTTCGTGCTCCCAGACTGCTAAACCTGGTGCCCCGAGACAGACCCCCAGCCCTGAGCGCCATGCCTGCAGGCAAGGGTCCGGGAGGCTGATATAGCGAGACGGGAGGGTGGGTCGCGGGGTGGAGTTACCCCAGAGACTTACAGTCCAGGGCGACCATCAAGTAGTGCAGCAGTAGCAGCAGCAGAAGGCCTTGGGGGCTCCTCGCCATCTACGCGGGCGCCAGCTGGCTGCCTAGCCGAGGGTCCCCCCGCAGGAGCGCGACAGGCGGCTGGGTCCCCCAGCACTTCGCGGGGTGGCGGAGCAGAGGAGGTCCCTGAGAGGTGGAAGCAGAGGGGCGGATCCTGTCGCGATGTCAGTCTCTCCGGTCAGGGGTGTCTCCACCGGCTGTCGTGGGGCAGGTCTTCTGGCCCTGGGACCTGGGTCTGGGACGTTCCTTCTTTTAAAGGGTGGAAGAGGGTTGAGGGGAGGGCGTGGACGCGGGACGCGGTGTCCGCAGGGTCCTAAGCAAGGGGCGGCGGAGGACTGGCTTCTGGAGGGAGAGCCCTGCAGGTCGGCCCCCGCCCCCAGGCTGATCCGCTTTGTGTCTAGTCCCGCGCTGGGCTGCCAGCTGTCCCCAGGGCGAGGAACCGGGGGGGCGGGAGAAGCGCAGCCTGGTGGGATGGGCAGGGTTGTGTGTGTGTGTGTGTGTGTGTGTGTGTGTGTGTGTGTGTGTGTGTGTGTGTGTGTGTGTGTTGGCTCGGTCGGTCTCTCCACTTCTCCACTTCTCTTTCCTTCTTTCGGCGCAAAAAACTTCCTTTTCAGTGTTTTGCCTAACGTGGGAGATTTTTTTTGGAAATATTCTACCTAGCGGACAAAACCGCTGGGAAAGCGCTCTTAAAGTATAGGGGCGTGAGCTCAGCCTCTGACTCCAGAAACGGGGGTGGTGTGGGGGGCACAGCCATCACTCGTGCTGCAAGTCAGGTCCCAGGTCAGGCTTAGCCTCTTCTTCGTTCAAGTCGGTCCTCCCCGCCCCCACTTAGAGAGTTAAGGTGTGTTCCGCGTTCTTGGCTTCTTCGTTGTCATCTGGAAGTTCATCTAACGGTGTGAAATATTTATCTTGTTTCTTTCCCGTTATGTAACTGCCGCCTGTGGAGTTTTCCACATGTTAAAACTCTACAGCTGCCCTTTTGTCAGGTTTATTTTTGGTCTCCTGTGCTTTTAAAAGGGAAATCCATTATGAATGCTCCGGTGCGTGCTTTAAAATTGACCCGCACTTCGGAAGCACACACTTGCAAAGGCGATTTTCACATTTCCTCTCCAGAACTGATGTCTGCGGCATTCAAGAAAAATGACTCGTTGGTGTAAAGGTCGTTTTCAGGTGAAAACATTAAATATATATATGTATATATATATATATATATCGCTTTAAATAAGGCTAAAGAATGAATAATTATGAGTAGAGGATGGCTGATTTACTGGTGGACCACTTACAAAGAATTGAGCCTGCCTCGTGGACAAAGGCTTAAGATATACTTAGATATGCAGAGCTGTGAGGAATGAGGCATCCCCAGTGTTGCCTGGGCAACAGTGATGAAAGCTTTGTCCCCGTGGGGAAGAGGAGGGGACAGAAGACCCCCGGGTGGGGGCAAGAAAAGCAAAGTTTAAAAAAAAAAAGAAACAGGCAAAAATGGCGCTGGTAGTTCAAACACACCAATGGTAAGGTTGTCTTCTGACTTAAGGGTTATAGCCTGTGCGCCGCAGTTTAAATCAATGATCTTTAACAAGCCAATTAAGAGTCAAATTAGTAGTGAAAATTGGAGAGAGAGAGAGAGAGAGAGAGAGAGAGAGAGAGAGAGATTTTCAATGTGGCTAGTTGTAGAGACCCAGTGAACCCCAAATCTGTCTCTGGGGTTCTGCAGTGAGATAAAATACAGGGCCAAGGATCTACACATCTAAGCAACCCACACCTAAGCCACCATTGTTATTGTCTGGGCTTCAGTCTCATCCCACAGGGTGATAGGACAAGTTCTTAGAACTATGGGAATTCTTTTCCCAGAAAATGAGCAGACTGTCTGGATGGTGCCTCTTCCTTCTCTCAGCATGAGATGCCTGGGGATACCCCTTGCATTGGCATTCTTTGTTTCAGTAGTCTGATCCTAAGGGTGAGAGCCCTATGTGTCTCTTTAGAACATTTTAATTTATTTCAGGCCCTTTGAAGAATACAGAAGTAAAAAATCTGCCTGGACACATTGATCTTGGGTTAACCTGTCATTTTGTTGTTGTTGTGTTAAGGGTCTGGGGTCTCTCCGAGATTCACCATGACCATAAATAAAATAAACTTTAATAATAATAGTTTTTTGTTTTTTGTTTTTTGTTTTTTGTTTTTTTGTTTTTTTTTTTGTACTAGCATCCAATGTGGGGCCAGGACAGCACCTGAGAGTGCCCCCAAGACACAGCCTCTAGCCAAAGCAGCCTAAGGCATATAAGGGCAAACCCCACAAAATTATATGTACTTTATACACATATAGGCAGGGTCTAATTTAACATATATGTAGTGGCCTTAGTCATATTTTTGAGCAGAGTAATCAAGCTTGGTTACAAAAGCGGAAATAGCAGTTAGTATTATGACCCACTACGTGCTAGAACAGCAAGTTTTACAGGATCAGTCGATTTAAGAATAGTCTTTCATGTCTGGGGAAAAGGGGAAGTGGGCTGCTAGGGTACAACCTGTACAAGCTAGGGGCTTGCACGTTAGAGGCATCTTTTCTTTCTTTTTCTTTTTCTTTCTTTTTGTTGTTTGTTTGCTTTTTGTTTTTTTGGTCTCTCAAGCATAATAAGTATAAACTTTAAATGTAATGTTAACCATCATAATTACTGTTGGTGTTTTGAGACAAGGTCTCTCTACATAGCTCCAGCTGTCCTGGAACCCACTCTGTAGACCAGGCTGGCCTCAAACTCATAGAGATCTGTCTCCCCGTTTCCTTGCGCCACCACAGCTGGCCCAGAAATTTAATACATTTTCACAAGACAAGGTTGTTTTAGTCCTCCTCCCTTATTTTTGCTATAACTGTCTTTTCTTGTGCCGCCTTAAAAAAATCAAAAAAAAAAAAAAAAAAAAAAGAGAGAGCGTATTCTGTGACATTCTATTTAGTCATTGACTCATTTATTAACAAGCTGGTCAAGGCATCTGGCCAATGGCTACAGTGTATCTCCAGAGAGAGCACTGAATAAGCCCCAGCTTTGCTCTTAATAAACTCCCAGTCTCCAGGAGTGAGACAGTTCCATTTGTAAACATTTCTAAGGTCACATGATAACTGTCGGGGTGGGGGCCACAACAGCTGACTTTATTTTGTGCTTTCTCAGTGGTAGAGTTTAAAAGTAGCAATACTTAATCTTCCCTAAAGGAGGAAATGTTAGCATTCTCACTTTACAGATGAGGAAAACCAGGCTGAGAGATGCCCCATGGCTCACCCAAGTCAAGGATAATAGGAAGGTCTCCCTGATGGGGATGGGGTCAGGGCTTTATTTACTGGTCTTCAAATATGGAATATTTGAAAGGAAAGAAATAAGGGGGGACATTTTAGGTGGGACGAATAGCAGCAATGACAGCTGGGAGATCTAAAACTGGGGTTTGCTTGGGAGAAGCCAGACTCTCCAGTACTAGAATATAAATGGAGAGTTGGACGGAGGACATAGGAGTGGAAAAGCAAGAGATTGGATTACAGATGCTATTCAACACCGCACTACTGACAGATCATGCTACAGGAAATGAGTCCTTGGAAAGCAATGTGGTGGAGGAGGAAAAGATACATGTTAACTAAAGCAGTGTCAAACCACCTGCCTCAGGGCACGGTTAACAACATCCCACCTGGGATGGCTGGTTGGCTCCTAATTTACTCCTTACAGTTTAGATTTATCTTTCTTGTGTTCTTTCTCTGGGTTTTTCTCCCCGTCCCCTCCCCCCTCCTGTTCCCCCTTTTCTCCTCTTCGTTCTCATCCTCCTCCCCCTTCCCTCTCCCTCTCACCTTCCCCCTCCTCCTTCCCTCTTGCTTTCATCCTCCTCTTCCCCCCCAGTCTCCCCCCTCCTCCTCTTCCTTCTCCTCTTCCTCCTCCTCCCCCTCTTCCTCCTCCTCTTCCACTTCCTCCTCTTCTTCCTCCTCCCCTCCCCCCTCCTCCTCCTTATTTTGTTTTTCAGACAAGGCCTCTTTGTACACATAGCCCTGGCGGTCCTGGACTTCACTCTGTAGACCAGACTGGTTTTGACTTAAGAGATTCAGAGATCTGCCTGCCTCGGCCTCCCAGGTGCTGGGATTCCGGGCATGTACCACCACACCCAGCTGGCTCTCAACCCATTTCTTATTGTAGTTATTTATGTGCCTTCCCCAAGCTCCCCACCACCACCATTTGATCTCACTGACTCTCCTGGTTTCCCTTGTCTTCCAGAACCACCTCCTGCCTCGAACTTTCAATCCCTCTGCCTCTGCTACCGTGATTAGCATAAGAACCATATTTTAGAACTGCATTAGCCAATGTAGTAGGCTCTAGACGCCAAAGACTACATAAGTTTTAATTTAATTTTATTTTAAAATTCAGTTCTTCGGTCTCACTTGTCATACTTGTAGTATGTAGCTACTTTGGGGGAGGAAGAAGGTGTGATGTAGAATGGAATGATGCAAGCATAGAGTTTGTTACCACAGAATGTAAAGGGAAGGTTGGAGATAAGAGAAACAAACACTGCCTCAGGCAAGTCTAAAGCCATTATTATGATCTGTGAGAAAGACAAAGGTGTGAAATAAATGGGCAGAGCTCAGGAACGGACTGTGAATTCTGTCCTGTCGGTACTTCACAACCTGATAAGCAGGATTATGTTTTCAATTAGCTGTGAGAGTGAGAGAGGACAGAAAAAAAGGAAAAGTGGGAGCGTATCTATAGTTAGCTACAGAAACTAGCTACCCATAGCCCACTGAAGCCCCGCCCTGCTGATCTCCACTCTCACCCCACTTGTCAGACTCACTTTCGCTTTTTCGTTATAAACAGGATTGTTCAGGTAAGCACAAATGGAGACTTGGTATTTTGGGACTCATCAGCATTTCCTTTCCTTCCCACCCACTCTAATTCTGAATTCAAATACAGTTGAAGAGGTGTGGAGGCGCATTTCCTAAAACAAGCCAGGAAGGAAAGGGCTGGGTTTAAACCTAGTGACTTCTCACGGTGTCTCTGAGTTGGTGTCTCTGCGTTGCAAGGGTTATTTTTCCTCATGGGTGTGGAGAAGGTGCTGGGAAGTGTGCCCACGCTGTAATTTTCAGAGAGCAGAAAACAAACCTGTCTGTAGTGCCACACGAATTCTCAACTATCTCACAGATAAAATTTAACCTTGTAGGGATAAAAGTCAAGGTCTTTTAGAAGGTCCCCCATTACCCAGCTTCCTTAATCACATCACCTCCTCAGACCTCAGACATGAGTGTCTCTTGGTTCAACATTTCACCCCAGTACTTGTGATGACCTTGTTTCCTCCCAAAAGTCCCCACTTAGACGTTTGGTCCTGAGAGGGGATGATCCTGGAAAGCGCTGTGAACATTTAGGAGGCGGGGCCAAGTGAAAGGTCTTCTGGTCACCGAAAATGTGTGGTTTGAATAAGAATGGCCCCGTAGACGAATGTATTTGAGTGTCTACTCATCATGTTGTCCTTTTTTTGTGTTCCTTGTTCCTGAGCTAATTATCATTACTGGGATTGACCTTCCAATTTAAGTGAAGTTCATTAGCAATCAGTTAATAAAAGTATTGATTTCTCCTTTCTTAAAAAGCGTATTTATTACCAGTTGAGTAGCTGGAGTCTTCATTAGCAACACGATGGAGAATTAAGTGATAGGAAAACATTTTAAATAGAATTTCTTTGGGAAAATAACAAACAAAGGTTACCAGTGTCAAGCAAAGGGTCCCCAGGTGCTGATTAGTCTATAGTCAGGGACTCAGAATACCACAAGTTGGGGAAATTTAGACACGGTTTTCAACCCCACACCCTGACGAGCATTCTCATCTCCTTCCCTTGACACAGTAGGAAAATGTGGCTGGCCTTGGTTTTATTATCTGCTTGCCATCCTACAAGGTCAGGAAAGAGCCCTCCTTGCCTTGAAGCAGTTTCTCAGCACAAATCCTTCTATATAGACTGGGAAGCGGTTTGCCAGTTTGATTATGGTAGGGTAAAAGATCTGAACCTAATTTCAGGTTTGAAAGCTGACCAAAATCCACCAATTCCTGGCCTTGCCCTGAGCTCAGGACTTGAAATCTCACCAATCACCATGTTGGAAAATTCTGCCCACTCCAAACCCTGCCTCTCACACAGCGCCCTTCTGCTTCTTGCTGGAGCAGGAGCGGTCATCCTCTTGTGTCTTTCCCAATAAATCTGTTGTGTAAGGTTTGTTGTGCAGTATGACTTTGT
The DNA here is from genome assembly GCF_021556685.1 of Rattus norvegicus. Lineage (NCBI taxonomy): Eukaryota > Metazoa > Chordata > Mammalia > Rodentia > Muridae > Rattus > Rattus norvegicus. The sequence continues at coordinate 37,507,491 of NC_141544.1, read as the reverse complement.
GGTGTTCCTTGTCTCTTGACTGCCAGGATGCCTTTCCCTTCAGAGCTGTAACACTTACATTGAGGAGTTGCAACACCTGTATTAGGGAAAGCTTTTGTTCAGAGCTGTTACACTTACTGTTGGCATTCTGTCTAAGTTCCACCCTGCAGTTACCTGGCAATAGCCAGGTATGCCTGACACTATAAAAGGGGGCTGCTTGCGCCCCAGCCCTGCTCTTTTGCTTCTCTCTTGCTCTTGCCTTCCTGCCCCCACTCTTTCCCCATTCTTTTCTCCACTGTTTCTCTCTCTCTCCATGAGCTCATGGTCGGCCTCTACTCTCTTCTTCCTGTTCTTCTTGTTCTCCTTCTCCTTCTTCTTGTTCTTCTTTCTGTTCTTCTTGTTCTTCTTCTTGTTCTTGTTCTTCTTCTTGTTCTTGTTCTTCTTCCTGTTCTTCTTGTTCTCCTTCTCCTTCTTCTTGTTCTTCTTTCTGTTCTTCTTGTTCTTGTTCTTCTTCTTGTTCTTGTTGTTCTTGTTCTTCTTCTTGTTCTTCTTCTTCTTGTTCTTGTTCTTCTTGTTCTTCTTGTTCTTCTTCTTCTTGTTCTTCTTCTTCTTGTTCTTCTTGTTTTTGTTCTTGTTCTTCTTGTTCTTGTTCTTGTTCTTCTTCTTCTTCTTCTTCCTCCTCTTCTTCCTCCTCTTCCTCTTCCTCTCCCTCCTCCTCTTCTTCCTCTTCTTCCTCTTCCTCTCCCTCCTCCTCTTCTTCCTCTTCTTCCTCTTCCTCTCCCTCCTCCTCCTCTTCTTCCTCTCTCTCTCCCTCTCTCTCTCTCCCCCCCTTCTATGCCTCTACTACCCTCTTAACTCCTCTCCCCATGCCCTGAATAAACTCTATTCTATACTATACCATCTTGTGTCTGGTCCCTCAGGGGAAAGGGATGCCTCAGCATGGGCCCACAGAGGCATCCCCTCCCCTTATACCTCACCACACTTTCATAGAACATATCCCCCCTCTCTTTATCTTTTTATAAACACATCACTTACATTTATAATTCCACCCATCTTATACCTTGCTTAGGCAACTAAACTTAATCTCGATGAGAGTGACAGAAGGTATAACTCTTCTTGTGTTACAGGGAACTATGCAGTTTAACTCAGTGTATTGGACAGAGGAGCGATAATCTAGATAAGAAGATGCTCAATGGACCTAGGATATGTTCAGTCATTCTTCCATTTGGGCCCCATCCCACAGGACATTGTAAAATATAATGATAATGGTTTCCTCTGGCCAGGTTGAGGGATTGGCTGTGCTTGTTGAAGGACAGATATCTTAAGCTGGGATCTGGTGGGGGTCTGCTAGCACTGCAACCCAGAACCCCGCGTGTTTATTAGTCACACTACAGAAGGAGGGGTTCGCTGGTCTTGTTAGGTAGGAGGCCTCTGAAGGTGAGCAGTCTCAGGCTGTCAACATCCTAGAGGAGGAAGTTGCAGTTGCTTCTGTTTGTACATACTGTAAATCCTTTGTAAGTACACATACTCAGACCTTCTGAAGAAAGCACTTCCACTCTTGAGCATCACCTAAGTAGAGCTTTGTCTATTCTACTAGGGACTGAGGCCTAGAGTCCTTAATATGGCCACACCCTGTTAACAACACACATATATCAGGGCTTCACTCAGGATCTTCTCCATTTACTACAAAGTATGAACACTGAGTCTGGGGAGATGGCTCAGTTTGTAAGGGCACTAGCTGTGCAATCTGAAAGCCCCGAGTTCAATCCCTGAAAGCCATGTAAAAAGCTAAATGTGGTAGTATGCGTTTGTTATGCCTACACTCCTATTGGGAGATGGAGGCAAAGACAGAAGTGCGTGGGCCAGGTAACCTGAAGCAGACATTGAAGTAATGAAACAAAAGGTAGTCTGCTTTGACATCAGGTGGGGCAACGCCATGCAGGAGGACCTGCAATGGGCCAGTGAGCTTCTGGAAGATGGCCCACCATTTTCCACAATGAGTGTACCTGGAGAGACACAGCCCTGGGAGTGGCGTCCCATGATTGCTTCTTGCACCTGCTGTGCCTTCTCATGTATGTCACTGCTATAGTCCTCATATACCTGGCATGATGTGAGTGGGTGTGGGGAGACCCTCACTGCCTATAGCCTGGTGTGATACTTCTTGGATGATAGCACACTCTATTGAGCGATTTTCCTGCAAATCAACATCAAGATGAACACTCATAAAATAATATTGTTTAGATGATTTAATGATTTTATGGTTTGATTTCCTGGTTTGAAATAGTTTTAGGAAGTTAGAATGGTTGATAGGACGGTTCAAGTTGTTTCGCCTAGAAATATATACTAATTAGAATTAAGAGCAGAGTATGCCCCCTCCCTTGTAAAATAGTGAGGTCTGTGCAGGTCAGAAAAGAAGGACAGTGAGCTTTCATTCTTTGCAAGCATGGGATTGAACTTAGAAGAGAGAAATAGGCTTGGGACAATTTAATGATCACGAAAACATTCCTTTCTAGGTTGGGTCTGAGTTCTTGGATCTTATAATTTAGGGATGTGGCCACAGGTTTCAGTGGGCACCACGAAAAAACAGGGTTGTGAATAAAGAGTAAATAATTCTATTATGATATAAAAATAGAGAATGGATGACTAGCCAGTATAAGCTGAACAAGACTTCAAAAATAAGAAGTAAAATAGATAATTACGTATTTCTTGGTAAATACAAATTGTCAACAGCTAAGCATAGAGGAAAAACTTGCTTGCTTAAATTTTGTTAATTTATGACAAAAGAATTATTGCCTTGGGGTTATGATGAACTTGTGGAGAGAACAGTAGATGGGAAATCTCTAGTTAGGAAGAAGAATACATAATCAATAATCCTATTGTAAGTTCCTTTTGTGTAATGATTTTAATCTGTTTTTGAAGAATATGTTTCATGGTGATTATTTAGAGAACTTATGGCTATGAGGTAATTTTATTTACATATATATATATATATATATATATATATATAGAGAGAGAGAGAGAGAGAGAGAGAGAACTCTGCCTTAGGCTAAGAGAGAAAACAAAGTTGTTGGAGTCAACTTGTTGGACCTTTCTCTAGCCACCAAATATTTTATGTGTATATATGTATGTATGTGGTTTGTTAGAGCTTGCTTGTTGAAGCTTGCTTCATCCACCAAATGTGTGTATGTCGTACGTACGTATGGGAGACAGTTGGAAGCAGCTCATTGGAGCTTTGTTCCATCCATTCAATATATCTGTCTGTCTGTCTATATGTATGTATGTGAAGTTGCTGGAGCTTGGCTTGCTTTATCCCTCAGTGGTGTGTGTGTGTGTGTGTGTGTGTGTGTGTGTGTGTGTGTGTGTGTGTTTATGTGTGTGTGATTCCCCACTTGTCTTCCTCTTCTCCTTCTCATTGGCCCCTAAGTGTTTAAAGAGTTCAGAGAGTTTCTTGCTGGTCACAGGGAGCGCCAGCCCCAGTGAATCAAGCTTTATTCCCTCACAGCAAAGTCTGCTGAGTGATCAGTCACTGACTCCACACTCAGGCCTCCTCAGTTCACCCTGTGGCATGGAAGCTGGCCTTCAGCAGTAAGGTAAAAGGTCAGAAGCAACATCCAAAAAGCTTTCCTTCGACCGCCACATGAACACCATGGCTCCTGTGAGTGCCCCTCCCCCACAATAAACGAACAAATCAAACTGTAAAGGGTGAGAAAGGTGAACGGGGCACAGCAGCACACATCTGTAATTGTAATCCCAGCATGCTGAGGCAGAAGGATCCTAAGTTCCAGGATAGCCCGGGCCGTATAGTGAAACTGTCTCAGGGAACAGGAGGCAGGTGATTGCTGTTTAGAGAGAGTAGATAGAAATAAAACCTATGAGCCTGACTGGCCATGGACACAGACCTGGGGCCCATGCTTCGGAGGAAGAGCAATCCAGCAATTAGCATTAAGTCATGAGGGGGATGAAATGTGCCAGGCACTCCTACTGAAAATCCCCAGAAGATCCCAGCAGCTTTTAGAACAAAAGCAGAAACCACAACACCAGTTTCCCACCCTTTTACATTTCCATCAGGTTCCTCCTCCTCAGTTGGTTCTTTCCTCTTACTTACATTTATTATTATCTGGCAGTTACTAAACGTATCCTATCAGATATGGTGCTCAAGCCTTGCCATGTTATTGAACTTAATCTTCATGACAATACTATTCAATAAAGGACAATGACTCTTTCTCTTTGCTTTATGGGTGAGGTATCTAGACCAGAAAGGTTGAGCAACATGCCAGAGACACCATGGCTTGTGTGGGATGAATGTTTGCGTCTCCTCAAACTTCATTTGTGGAAATCCCGACTGCTCAACTGATGGTGTTACGTGGTATAATGTTTGGACTGTAGTTACACAGTAAAGATAGAGCCCACGTGGACAGGATTGGTTCCTTTATTGGGGAAGATGCCAGGTCTTAAAAAAATGAGACTCAACAAACCAGGAAGTGAGCTCTTACTAAGAAATCTGCTGGGGCTGGGGATTTAGCTCAGTGGTAGAGCGCTTGCCTAGGAAGCGCAAGGCCCTGGGTTCGGTCCCCAGCTCCGGAAAAAAAAAAAAAAGAACCACAAAAAGAAATCTGCTAGCCCGTTGGGGTTGGACTTCTCAGTCCCAAACCTACATGAGTAAGTGCTTATATCTTATGCCTCCTACCTATGGTATCTGCTAAAGTAGCTTGAATGGACTGAAGCTGCCCAGAGTGAGGTTTGAACCATGCTTGACTGACTTCAGACCCCTCAGTAGCACTGCTTTGAGCTCCTGCCCATTGATTGTCAGTCCTGATTGTCAGCTTGGTGGATCTCGAGTCAACTAAGACCGGAACCTGAGGAGCATCCTACTCCACAGGGCGGGTCTGTGAGGACATTTCCAAGAAAGACTGGAGACTTTCCTACATACAGCAGGTATCACCTGCCAGGAACAGCCTGAGGAGGAGGGGTCCTGAGGGAAATGCAGTGCTGTGTGCTTCCCTGTCTATTCGTTTTGCTGGTTAGTGCATCTACCCATTGCTGCTGCTGTCATCCTCCATTGATGACAGGCTTCAGGTTCTCCACCCTTCTAACATGGACTATGAATCTTTCAGGCCTTCCTGTCAGACTGTGACTACCAAGACAGTGACCACCCAGCTTTGAGGACTGGGAAGCTGCTGGTTTCTTAGCCTACCATGTACAGAGACATTTAGACTTACTCAGCCCCTACCATGTGAGCTAATCTAATAAATACCATTAAAAAAACCTGTAGTTATTCTATCAGTTCTTTTCCTCTAGGGAGCCTTCATTTAACATTTTATCTGATCAGTGCCTACTCATCCTCCTGCCTCTGCTCAATAGCTATTTCCCTAGGGGATATCTTTCTCTCCCCATGGAATCAAACTCCGGTATTTAAACTTCTTGTTTCTCTGCCCGTCTGGCATTCAAGCTACACTTTGACATTCAACTCATCCCAGTTTGTCAAAGGCTAATAGGCTGGTTCCATGAAGGCAGTGCATGTATTTTTGGACGACTTTATTCTCTTTGTCTAATAGCTTGCTATGTCGGCTGATGAACATACAGGGACCATTTGACTACTGATGACTACACAGATGTAAAGAGAATGTCATGTTTTTAACATAGCAACATCATCTTTAAGTCAATAGAAAACTGAAGGTTTAATATCTGTTCCAGGTACCAGATACATATCTTAGTCCAATTTCTATTACCATAACCGTGTACTCCAGATGGAGGAGCTTAATGATTCTGGAGGCTGGCACTATGGGTCTGGGGTGGCTCAGAGATTCACCATGACCGTAAATACGACTTAATAAGAAGAGGTTTTAACCAGCCAAAGAACATACACGAGCTGGCTCAAGGTCACCAGCACATACGTAGCAGAGGGCTACCTCGTCTGGCCTCAGTGGGAGAGGGTGTGCCTAATCCTGTAGAGGCTCGATGTCCCAGGAAGGGGAATATGGGGAGGGTCACCCTCTCAGACAAGAAGCAGAGGTGGAGAGGGGGGACGAACTCTGTGAAGGGGGACAGGGAGGGGGGCAACGTTTGGGATGTAAATAAATAAAATAACTAGTGAAGAAAAATAAGAATAGAAAAAGGATGGAGGAGGAGGAGGAGGAGGAGGGGGAGGAGGAGGAGGAGGAGGAGGAAGAGGAGGAGGAGGAGGAGGAGGAGGAGGAGGAGAAGAAGAAGAAGAAGAAGAAGAAGAAGAAGAAGAAGAAGAAGAAGAAGAAGAAGAAGAAGAAGAAGAAGAAGAAGAAGAAGAAGAAGGGGTTTTATTAAATACTGGTGCTGGAAACTCAAGCCACCAGGTCTTCGACTAATAGTGTTCCCAAGATGCAGCACCTGAGTACAAGGTTTACAAAGTCAAAGCCACAAGATTTTCTGTATTCTGAGCATGACCCAATCAATTCCTAAAGATCCTACCTCTGAATGCTTTATCATAAAGAATAAATTTAACACACACCTAAGTGTGTGTGTGGGTATACAGTATAGATATAGATATAGAGATATAGATATAGAGATATAGATATAGATATAGATGGTATAGATATAGATGGTATAGATATAGATATATAGCGTATACAGCTGTATGCACTGGCCAAGGGTCAACGTTTGAATCTTACTCACCTTGATTTTTGACATTCATCTAGATTGGTATTGTGTATGGGGAATGATGTAACTGTAATTCTTAGTTTGGAATCCATAAACAGCAAGCAAATGTTAGAAGAAACAAATATTAAGTACCACATAGAAACAACATGTAGTTAGCAAAATATCATCACATCGACGCTTCCAACACCCAGTGGAAGTGACTAGAGAGGTCTTCTGAAATGGCAGTGCTAACGTTCCTTTTTAAAGAAAACCCCTTTTCTTTTCATTTTATTTTATGTGTATGGTATATTTTTGCCTGCATGTATGTCTGCATATATGCACATCTGGCATGTAGTACCAACAAAGGTCAGAAGAGGGTTGGATCTCCTAGAACAAAGTCATTAGATGGTTTAGAGCTATCTGTTATGTAGATGCTGAGAAATGGAACTGGGCCCTGGGGAAGAGCAGTCAGCGCTCTTAAACACTGAAGCATCTCTTCAGTCCCAATGCCAAAGTACTTAATGAAGTGATTTCCAGGCAGGGCAGATCCATCTCCCCACCAAGGAGCTTCCACCAAGATTTCAATGCCATTCCATGAACAAAAGGGACCTCTGTTGGAAAAGATTTCTCTCTCTTTCTCACTGTGCTAAAGGACACAATGCTTTTTTGTTTCTTTCTTCCATTTTTTTTCTCCAAATGACTTACTCTCCTCCTGTTCTCAAGGACATCATGTTTTAACTCCTGGGATGTTTTGTTGTTTTCCTTTCTCCCCTTTGCAGTGGCAAATGACTAACTTGTACCAGAAAAGGGAGTGGACGTTCACATTAAACATGTCTGAGGTCTGACACAAAGTAGCATGTCTTGTCCTTAGAGTCAGTGCTTGGTAGTCACAAACAGTACATGACAATTTATCGGTGCAAGCTGTATTGGAACTGGCTGGGCCGCAAGCATGAGGGATCCTATCTCTGCCTTCCCAGCACTGGCTTAGAGCAGCACATTCCCCAGCACGCCAGGCTTTTTGTGTGAGTCCCGGGGACCCAAACTCAGGTCCTCACTCTTGCACGACTAGTATTTTACAAACTGAAACATCCCTCAGGCTCCCAATCTGAATTCTGGGAAGAATATTTAATACTATTGAAACAGCTGCAATAAGTTATAAAGCTAGACAGTTTTAAGTTTTTTGATACAAGTTTATGATAAATTTGCATCATGAATACTTGAACTTTTTCATAACAGGTTCTATTCCCTCAGCCTATTTGCTGAGAGAATATTTCTGCCACTGTACCAAAAAAAAAATAGAAAAAATATAACTTTAAAAGAAAAAAGGAAAAGATAGAGTCCTTTTCCTGTGTAACTATACTTCAAGCACTCTTTTGAAAGACTGAATTTACTGTGTATCATTTATGTCAACTTAAATAAGTAGAGAAATAGGAGAAAAGTAGCAAAAATAAGTGTTTGTGGTTTCTTTGTGTTTCTACACTATCTCCATGAGCACACACACGTGAAACAACGTTGCTCACCACCATCCCAGCTTCATATTTTCACCCTGAAAGAGTCACCTTTCCGAAGGGAGCGGAGAGCATGAACAAACAGAACATATGGGGTAGCGGTGCCATAGACATGACACATATTGATGCCTTCTCCCTCCCTAAGACTCAGGAATTCTTCTGTGTCCTTGCATCTGTCCACTCTAACAGCGGATGGTTTCAGCCTTTCCGAAATGTTCTTTTTGGTTGATGAAATAACTGCAGACTAGAATAGCAGCAGAAGATTAACACTTAGTGCCGTGATTGATAACAGTGTGACAATGTTCTCTTCTCCCCCATAAGCCTAGATATTTGTTTCTTCCAGAGTTACTGGAGGGAGGAATTAGGAGTTATACAGATACTATTTAGCAAAGTAATGGCCATGGATTCTCCCCTAAGACCTCTGACCTATTTAGCTACCTTGTCTTGGCTCCATTTAATAATGGTGTCAGGAATAAATTCCATCTCTAAAGATGGGACTTTGATCCAATGTGAAAGTGGCTAGCTACTTCCACTGCGTTTGTGCCATGAGACTCAGTGAGCCTATCTTGTCAGGTACTCACTGTTGTAACTCTCCAGAATCACAGCTGGAAGAGACTGAAGTTCGCTTCTCTCCTTCTGGAACCTGCTATAATGTAGGATGCTAGCCAGCAGAGAGGAAGTCTGAATGTAAGTACCAGCTGAATGTTTCCGTGTCCTGCGATTCACGTGTGTAGTGTCTTCTGCAATAAGGTCTTACTGTCAAGTTCTAGAGGGTGACCAGGAGTAATCACAATAACCCACAATATTTGGAGATCTATGTGACACAATTGGGTAACAGCTCAAAAGGAAGTAACTCAGTTCCAGGAGGTGACCCCTGGTAGACTGACCATACCCCAGGGCAGGCCATAATCCCAACACTAGATGGACTTGATTGAGAAAGAAAAAAAAAAGAGCTATTCCCAAAGACAAGTGGGAAGGAATGAGAGTTGAGAAGGTTGGGAAAGGAGAGAAAAAGTTCAAAATACAATATACAAAATTCTCGACAGTATTTTTACAAAGGGGGAATGCTTAACACCTGCTTGTTCGATTTTACGGCTTGCCTTGAACTTTACAGATGCAAATGCTCAGAAGTTCTTCTGAAGTGTCCTTTTTCCTGGAATGATAACATGAAGAAAGCCTGTCTGTTGGCTCTTAAAGTGCTAATGTTACAGACAGAAATTCAAATGCTTGTCTATACACAAGAAGACTTTGTATACTTTGGGGTTGATGGCCTTTTCTAGAATAGAATACTAACCATTTTAGAGTACTGAAAACCAATGATTTTAAGATTCCCAGGTTACTCCAGAAGCAATGATAATGGTCTCTTGACACCCTGTAAGCACCCTAAGCACATCTGCAACTTTGTTTCTATATAAAGAACAGGACTGAGAGATGTAATTTTACAGATTTTTTTAAAAAAATTTAATTGCCTTTTTATTTACATTTTAATGTTATCCCATTTCCAGGTTTTCCCTTCAGAAACTCACTATTCCCTCCACCCCCACCCCCCCACCTTTATAAGGGTGCTCCCTCACCCACCCACCCATTCCCTCCTACCTCCCCACCCTGACATTCCCTTACACTGAGGCATCTAGCCTTGACAGGACCAAGGGCCTCTCCTTCCACTGATGCCCGACAAGACCATCCTCTGCTATATATGCGGATGGTCCATCCCTGTGTTCTCTTGGGATGGTGGTTTAGCCCCTGGGAGCTCTGATCATTTGGTATTGTGTTCTTCTTATGAGGTTGCAAATCCCTTCAGCTCCTTCAATCCTTTCTCCAACTCCTCCATTGGGGACCCTATTCGCAGTTCAATGGTTGGCTGTGAGCATCTACCTCTATATTTTTTATTGGTTTTTTTTTTATTTACATTTCAAATGTTATCCCCTTTCCCGGTTTCCTGTACATCAACCCCCTATCCCATTCCCCTTCTTCTATATGGATGTTCCCTCACCTATCCACCCATTCCTTCCCACCTCCCCGCCCTGACATTCCCCTGCACTGGGGTTGGGGTGGGTTCCAGCCTTGGCAGGACCAAGGGCTTCTCCTCCCATTGGTGTCCAAAAAGGCTGTCCTCTGCTACATATGCAGCTAGAGCCATGGGTCTGTCCATGTGTAGTCTTTGGATGGCAGTTTAGTGGCTGTGAGCATCCACCTCTGTATTTGTCATGCTCTGGCAGAGTCTCTCAGGAGACAGCTATATCAGGCTCCTGTCAGCATGCACTTCTTGGCATCTGCAATATTGTCTGGGTTTGGCGGCGGTATATGGGACGCATCTCCATGTGGGGCAGTATTTAGAAAGCCTTTCAGTCTCTGCTCCACCCTTTGTCTCCATATTTCCTCCAGTGAGTATTTTGTTCTCCCTTCTAAGAAGTTCTAAACCATCTACATTTTTGTCTTCCTTCTTCTTGAGCTTCATATGGTCTGTGAATTGTATCTTGAGTATTCCAAGTTTTTGGGCTAATATCCACTTATCAGTGAGTGCATACCATGTGTGTTTTGTGATTGGGTTATCTCACTCAGGATGATATCTTCAAGTTCCATCCATTTGCCTATGAATTTCATGAAGTCATTGTTTTTGATAGCTGAGTAATATTCCATTGTGTAGATGTACCACATTTTCTGTATCCATTCCTCTGTTGAAGGGCATCTGGGTTCCTTCCAGCTTCTGGCTATTATAAATAAGGCTGCTATGAACATAGTGGAGCATGTGTCCTTATTATATGTTGGAGCATCTTTTGGGTATATGCCCAGGAGTGGTATAGTTGGGTCCTCAGATAGCACTATGTCCAATTTTCTGAGGAACCTCCAGACTGATTTCCAGAGTGGTTGTATCAGCTTGCAATCCCACCAACAATGGAGGAGTGTTCCTCATTCTCCAAATCCTTGTCAGCATCTGCTGTCACCCGAGGTTTTTGATCTTAGCCATTCTGACTGGTGTGAGGTGAAATCTCAGGGTTGTTTTGATTTGCATTTCCCTGATGAATAAGGATGTTGAACATTTCTTTAGGTACTTCTTGGCCACTCGATAATCCTCAGTTCAGAACTCATCGTTAGCCCTGCAGCCCATTTTTTAAAAAGGGTTATTTGATTCTCTGAAGTCTAACCTCGTGAGTTCTTTGTATATATTTGATATTGGACATTGGATGTAGGATTGGTAAAGATCTTTTCCCAATCTGTTGGTTGCCGTTTTGTCCTAATGACAGTGTCCTTTGCCATACTGAGGCTTTATAGCTGTTTTCAAGTACAAAACTAAACTGCCCTTATATTTGAGCCTTCAAATTTAGAAATAAATTCTCATAGCAAAACTATATTCCTACTAATTGAATTTATTCTTTGACATATACACTTCATCAATGTGTATAATATATCCCAATTACTCTCACCTGACTCCCTTATCTGCAGTCCACTACTGCTAGCTTCCTAAACATTCCTTTCCCACAATCCTGTCTTTTGATTTTGATTTTTTTTCTTTTTTTTGGAGCTGGGGACCGAACCCAGGGCCTTGCACTTGCTAGGCAAGCGCTCTACCACTGAGCTAAATCCCCAACCCCTTTGATTTTGATTTTACCATTTTTTAAAGATTTATTTATTTATTCTATATGAGTACACTGCAGCTGTCTTCAGACACTCCAGAAGAGGGCATCAGATCTCATTACAGATGGTTGTGAGTCACCATGTGGTTGCTGGGATTTGAACTCAGGACCTTGGAAAGTGTGTGTGTGTGTGTGTGTCTATATGTGTGTGTGTGTATGTGTGCGTGTATGTGTGGGTGTGTGGGTGTGTGTGTATGTGTCTATATGTGTGTGTTTTGTGTGTGTATGTGTGTGTATATATGTGTATGAGTGTGTGTATGTGTGTGTATGTGTGTGTATATGTGTGTATGAGTGTGTATGTGTGTATATGTGTGTATGAGTGTGTGTATGTGTGCGTGTATGTGTGTGTATGTGTGGGTGTGTATGTGTGTGTATGTATGTGTGTGTGTCTGTGTGTGTCTGTGTGTGTGCGCATGTGTGTATGTGTGTGTGTTGTTGCCCATAAACATATGACCACTGTGCATGTGTGGTCTCTCACTAAACCCTGGAGCTCATGGCTCTGATTAGATTAGCTGGTCAGTTAGCCTCAGGGATACTCATGTGTCTGTGTTCCTATCTAAGATTGTAGCCATGGACTCCTGCCCCCAGCTTTCAAAACTAATAATAATTATCACCATTATTTTCTCTTTTAAGTTAGTTTCTAAAGTAGGGCATATTTATACATTTTAGTTTTAATTTTCCATCTGTTCATCTTCACCTCTTCCTCATCTCATTCTTCTTTATCACCACTGTGATGGTTTGTATGTGTCTTGTCCAGGGAGGGGCGCTATCAGGAGGTGTGGCCTTGTTGGAGTAGGTGTGGCCTTGTTGGAGTAGGTGTGGCCTTGTTGGAGTGGGTGTGGCCTTGTTGGAGTAGGTGTGGCCTTGTTGGAGTGTGTGTGGCCTTGTTGGAGTAGGTGTGGCCTTGTTGGAGTAGGTGTGGCCTTGTTGGAGTAGGTGTGGCCTTGTTGGAATGGGTGTGGCTTTGTTGCAGTGGGTGTGGCCTTGTTGGAGTAGGTGTGGTCTTGTTGGAGTAGGTGTGGCACTGTGGGCATGCATGGGCTTTAAGACCCTCATCCTAGCCTCCTGGAAATAAGTCTTCTCCCAGTGGCCTTCAGATGAAGATGTAGAACTCTCAGCTACTCCTGTACCATGCCTGCCTGGATGATGCCATGACAATACACTGAACCTCTGAACCTGTAAGTCAGCCCCAAATAAATGTTGTCTTTATAAGAATTGCCATGGTCATGGTGTCTGTTCGCAGCAGTAAAACCCTAAGACAACCACTCAGATCTTTGCATTTCCAGTGTCCCCAGATTTGTTTCTTGCATGAGTGCTAGATTTTAATTTCGGATCCTCATGCTTGTGTGACAAGTACTTCATTGACTGGGCCATCTCTGTAGCTCCTTGGACTAAATTCTTAAACACAATCTTCCAGTACTCATCCACACTTTTGTACAGCACTTTCCAAGCTCTTCGGCTTTTGGCCTAAGTTGACTACTGTCATCATCAATTGTTCAAGATGACAGAGAGCTTGGCTTCCTTTTGTCAGATCCTTTCTGGAAACTCCAAACCAGAAAGTGTCAGCTGTTACTTCACCCTATTCTAACAAGTCCAAGTACTTCCTTTCTTCTCCCTTGCTAGTAGAAGAAATAGTGACAAGAATAATAATAGAAACTTTTAAATACTACAAACGTCTTCTTTTAATTTTAAGACCACAGAAGTAAAATTTAATTCTTATATAAGAAAATAGAATGTTTAAAAAATAGATACACCAAAGAGCCAGAGATATAATATTATGCTCCCCATATAGTTTATGTTAAAATACTTCAGAAGAATAAAGTGGCAGCAAAAATGTGACAAATTGTCAACCCAGGCACCTTAGTTTGCTGAGACCGCTGTAACAAAATGTGATCATCCAGGGAGCTTATAAACAACAGATCTGTGTTTCTTGCCATTGTAGAAGCAGGGAGCTTCACAGTCTAGGTAGGGGAAGCTTCAGTATCTGATAGGGTCCACATTCTGAGGAATGTGTGAATCTCTTTCATGGCATCTTCGCAGAATGGGAGTGGAAGGGCTGCTGCCCAGGGCATCTTCTATAAAGGCACTAGTTCTTGAGGACTCTTCCCGATGATCTCATCACTTACCACTGCTCCTGCTCCTATGACAACTGAAATCAAGCTCAGTGTGGTAATTATGAGGACTCCGCATCTAGGCACTAGCACTGCGGATGGGTACATGACTATGCTTATGTTATCTGTTTCTTCTTTACTATAGGTCTAAAATGTTTAATATGTGCAAAAATGGCCTTAGTTAGGGTTTTACTGCTGTGAACAGACACCATGACCAAGGCAACTCTTATAAAGAACAACATTTAACCGGGGCTGGCTTACAGGTTCAGAGGTTTAGTCCATTATCATCAAGGTAGGAGCATGGCAGCATCCAGGCAGGCATGGGGATGGAGGAACTGAGAGTTCCACCTCTTGTTCAGAAGGCAGCTAGGAGAAGACTGGCCTCTGGAGAGCTAGGAGGAGGATCTTAAAGCCCATGCCCAGTCACACATTTCCTCCAGTGAGGCCACACCTCTAAATAATGCCATTCCCTGGGCCAAGCCTATAAAAATCATCAATGAATTAATCCCACCTTCACTAAGAAGAAACTTTAGTATACTGGGCTACTTTGCACTCTTTCTCCCTTATGTTACTTTTCATTAATTTATTAAGTAATTTACATCCCAATATCAGCCACTCACTCCTGTCCCGACCCAGTACTCCCTGGCTTGACAAATTTATGTAGCTGCAGTTCTCTGGATAAGTCACGTCTATGTTAAAGATCCTGCAGAACAACCTTGGCCTGGAATGCTGTGATTGCAGAGAGATGGATTTCATAGGTCTAGGGCTAACACAGGATCTTTTTTTTTTTTTTTTAACTTGAGTATTTCTTATATACATTTCAAGAGTTATTCCCTTTCCCGGTTTCCGGGCAAACATCCTCCTCCCCCCTCCCCTTCCTTATGGGTGTTCCCCTCCCAACCCTCCCCCCATTGCCGCCCTCCCCACAACAGTCTAGTTCACTGGAGGTTCAGTCTTAGCAGGACCCAGGGCTTCCCCTTCCACTGGTGCTCTTACTAGGATATTCATTGCTACCTATGGGGTCAGAGTCCAGGGTCAGTCCATGTATAGTCTTTAGGTAGCTAACACAGGATCTTTAATTATGTTTATATTAACATGTCTTACGTAACATGAGGATAGGTAAACTCACATCTTCTAAGCTAGCAGATGTCTACTCTTCAAGATACAATAAAATGCCACAGCAACTAAAACCCACAGAGAAGACTTCCAAGTTTATGATGTCCTCCTTACCCAACGCCCCACCAATGTGTTATTTATAGTTATTGGCTATAAAGCTCATGCAACCTTTTCCACAATGGGACATATCGTTCCAGATAGTTTAAATCTATGTTCCAGGGTCAGGGAAACTCATGTTTCATTCAAAATAAATCATTTTCTATTTTCCCTAGCAAAATAGGTATATTCTTTTCACTATGTTTCTGTCTCTATTAATTTATTTGATCCAAGATAAGTCATCTCTGGCAAAACAGCTTCGGTTTTTGTGGAGGCCTTGAAGGTCAAGTTAACTGGGGAGGAAAAAAAAAACCCAAACACTTTTGTTCTTTGTTTCCTTTTGCCTTCTAAAGTGATGTCTACTGCGCTTTCCCAGACTTCATAAGAAATCCTGTTGTGGTGGCCTGTGTGGAATCTCTGCGTGAAGGCAGGCAGACGCAGGCCCAGCCCTGTGGTTCACGCGGATCAGTCAGTCTAGTCTAGTGCTCATCCCAGGCCAATGAAAGCTCCCGTCTCCCAGGAGGTGACAACATTTTGAGGATGATACCTGAAGTTGCCTTTGGGAAGGACGGACGGACGGACGGACGGACGGACGGACAGACAGACAGACAGACACACACACACACACACACACACGTACCCATAAACATGTAGCCTCACACACATGCAGCAGCAGACACCTCCATCTACACAAAAAGGCAACTTTGGGGAGTGGTATAGTGAGAAACGTTTGAGAGATGCTACCTCGAACTATTATAAAATCTCATGAAACTTGGAGAAATAAAAAGTTAGTCCGCGGTGCTAGTTAAATAGTAAACATTCAGCTGCTAATACTCGGGGTGTCAGCTATATATTATCATCGTGTAGATTCTCCAGATCTCAGTGACAAACACAGCAGAAACTGATTTTTTATTAGTGTGAGAGGAGACATTTGGATTTTCCAGCTCTTCCAGCATCTGAATATTATAGATTGCAAAGAAAAAAAAAAGAGAATAAAGAATATCATGAACATTAAGATGATTTACGTCAAATAGGGAAATGCAAATAAATGATCAAGTTACAACTAAGTGCAAAGTTTAAAAAGCTCGAATATACACACCCTCTTGTTTTTCAGTATTTATACGTTTGCTCTCTAAATGCCTTGGATATCCCAACCTGAAGAAGACTAGCCCAACACTGTCCATGAGAACTCAGATTACCTCTCTCTGAGGCGTTGCTTGCCTGCCAATGCGGACTCTTCTCAGGTTCCACCATCCCCACTATTTTCACTCCTAGTCCTAGAAATGCACTCAACTCTCAGCAGATTCCTCTAAGTTGAGGTTCAAACTATGTCCATGTGCGTTGTACTTCAAAAACCATCTGAGGTTTGTAACTGACACAGGTAGGGATGTGGAGAGCTCATGCAGGGAGCATCGAGAACAGAAAGTTAAATCCATGCAAATCTGTTGATATGAGCTCTCTAGGACAAGGTTCTCTATCCACTGTCACAGCTCTGGCTGGTCAAAGGGTCTCAAACACATAAAAGTGCCAGAAAATATGTTAAACTGCTCCGTATATACCATCTATCAGTCCTCATCAAGATGCCAAGCGTCCGCAATGGAACATTATCTCACTCCAATTAGAACTTCTAGTGTCAATCAACAGGAGAACTAAATCCAAATGCCGGCAAGGATTCAAAAAAGGAAGAGGTTGGGCTGGAGAGATGGCTCAGTGGTTAAGAGCACTGACTGCTCTTCCAGAGGTCCTGAGTTCAATTCCCAGCAACCACATGGTGGCTCACGACCATCTGGAATGGGATCTGGTGCCCTCTTCTGGTAAGTCTGAAGACAGCTACAGTGTACTTATATATAATGATAAATAAATCTTTAAAAAAAAAAAAAGGAAGAGGTCTTGTACATTGTGGTGGAACTGTAAATCAGTGAACTGAGTGAGGAAAGCAGTATGGAGGTCTGCAAAAAGGTCAAAGGTAGATCTACATCATAGGCATATGATCCAACAATCTCACTACTGGATATATAGCCAAAGCATTTGAAACAGGTGTGCCAAGAAGGTATCTGGATCCCCATGTTTAATTTGGTATTAATTTGGTATCATTCACAATAGCCAAGATACCTGTTCTACCTAAATGTACATCAGCAGACGAAAAGATAGGCTAAACATGCATGTACAAAAATGCAAGACTACTCAGTCGCAAGAGAATGAACTCCTGTCATTCACAACACCGTGGATGGTTCAGGGGATCAGGCAGGTCAGGTGCAGAAAGGCAAATGCAGCTTGAGTTGCTCACACTAAACCTAAGAAAGCTGGGTGCACAGAAGCCAAAAGTAGGGTTACTGGACGGTGGAGGACAAGGTAGGTATAGGATGAAGGATAGATGGGTTAACACTGCAAAACCCCAGAAAAAGAGAAGGAATGCATTCTTGTGGTATTGCACAGAAGGCTGATCAAAGGTAGCAGTGCTGTGTCCCATGACTGGGTAACACCAGAAGCAAGGATCTCAGAGTTCTCTTACAAAGAAACCATATGTGGTTGAGATAAGGGAAAATCCAAAATCCTAAGTTCATCATTACAAATACTAAAATGCAATATATCTGTAAAAGATATGGACATTATCTGTCAACAAAGAAGTAAGTAAAATGATTTTTACACACACACACATGCACACACACACACACACACACACACACTGAATAAACAAACAATGAATGGGGCTCTAGTAGTTTGGTTGTCTGGCTAAAACATGGATGGTCAGGAGTTCACTGTGATTAAGTGGCAGATAATTAAAAAAAAATCCCTCAATGCAGTGCAGAGAGAGGGATGCTGGGCCTGGGAAGACTGGACAGTTTAGATCTGTCAGTTAAGACCTACTCCCCCCTCCTGAGAAGGTCAACATGACGCATTTCACAATGACGGTGAATAATAATCTTGTGAGGGAAGTCCCGGCCACTTTGAACAGCTCATGGCTTCTCTGACCGTAGACACGATTTAACAGTGGAAACTGCAATTACTGACTGGAAACCTAAAGTAATGAGGATAATTGGGTCTTTGGGTAGCAGGGCCAAGGGGATGCTCTGACTCACCACGGAGCCACGTGGCGAGGGCAGTTCTGTGAAGGTCGGCAGGGTCAAAGCAGCTGTTAGAATGAGCTGCCTTGCTCAAACCTACTGTGTTGCCAGGTGATGGTGGCATTTCTGCAAATGAAGCATATAATCTATATAACTTCTTTATTGCTCTAATGGAAATCATAAAACACTCAGAGCCCACTATAAATTGAGTGAAAAATGCTCTCTGTGGGCTCTTGTGTTTGAACACTTGGTTCCCAGCTAGGAACATGAGTCCTACCTGGTAGCAATGGGTTATGGGGTGGGCCTTGAAGGTTTAACCCACTGCTGATTCTGGTGTCTGTTCGAGGCTTTCAGAGCCAAGCTTCAAAGGGCAGCCAATCCATACACACTCCTATACAAGCTGCTGCTCCTGTCATCGTGATGGACTGAAACTCTCCTAACCTGTGGGCCAATGTAAATCTTTCCTCTCCTAAGAAGAGTTAACCAAGTATCTTTGTTACAGCTCTGAGAAAAACAACAAACACACAACTCTGATCCACTCTCAGATATGAACCAATTGATAGACCCACAACCCTTCAGTGATCAGTCGGGACACTCGATAAAGGAGTTAACACTCAAACTTTATACTGTTAATATTCCCGATAACTTCCCCGACAGGACTGGTAGCTTAAAACAAACAAACAAAGAAAAACAAAACAAAAACACCAATGGCTTTTGATTAAGGAATTGAGCACTGGAAAAGAGTAAATCATCAGACCTTTGAGCAACTAATAGACTTTTGTCACGGGGCCTGCACTGGACATTCTGCCTCCCATGGTTAGAACAGGAGCGTATGGTGTCAGAAGATCAATCGAATTTTAGCTTGAGTGCGTTTTGCAGTGAGCCTCCTGGGTTTCATAACATCCCTGTGGCTGTTTCCCCAGTTTCAGAATGCATCATTGGACCAGATATACTTGATAGCAGCATGCAGAAACCTTATATTGGTTTCCTGACCTTGGAGGGAGGCCATGGGGGAAGTCCAGATTGAATTCATGAGAACTGACTCTTCCTTGGAAATAAACTCAAAGCAACACCACATTCCTAGAGGAACTGCAGAGATGGATGCCAGCAGCAAGGATTTTTCAGGGTCAGGATTCTCACCACTCATCTATTTAATTTGCCTGCTTAAAAATACAGGCAGGAATGCCTATACATTTTAGAAGGAACAGGGTACTGTTTTAGCTAGAAGGTTTAATAATATGATAGAAACCCATGAAGAATGAGTTAGGGGACAGAAAGATGGATCCGTGGGTAAGGACACTTCCCACCAAGCCTGAGTGTAGTTCACAGAACCTGTTGGGTGGAAGGAAAGAACCATTTCCTGCTTGCCGCCTTCTGGGTCCATGTTCAGGTTAGGGCATGCAACTTGTGTACTTGCAACATCTATGTAAAGCAGAAATTGAATTAGGGATAAGAGATGCTTTGTAGGTAAGAGCCAATGTTTTGAAAGCAAGAGGACTAGAATGCAAATTTCCAGCACTTAGGTAGATAGCTGGGCATGGTCACATGTACCTCTAGCCCCCCGAATTTCGGAAAGGAGAGAGGCTGGCCCTTGGGAGCTCACTCACTGGCCGGAAAGCCTAGCCTACGTGGCAAGCTTCAGGTCTGGCGAAAGACTTTGCCATAAGGTTGAGAGAGATAGAAGAAGACACTTGACTATCACTTTGGTTAGAACCCAGGCACAGCCATGCGCTCATACATCTCCCCCTAACCACACAAAAGCACTGTTATATAAGGTTTCATTCGAGTGCCTGACTCGCTTCAGATTCTATAACAGAGCATCAATATGCACGAGTTAAATATAAGCTCCAGCACGACTTCAGCTTTTGCAGTTCCGATTATTCAAAGGGTTCGTGGAATTATTAATTTGGAAGGACGAATTACTTGGTGGGAGCCGCGTAAAGCACTCTCGAATCTGTCACGTGTATCGACTCGGCAGTCTGAGAAATTGCTGCTGGCATTCGCAAACATGGCAGAAACGTAAGAAACTGCCGCCAAACTATTTGCTTGTTTGAACGCCAAGGTTTCCTTCCTCCCCATCACATGCCATGCCCTGTTGCCAACACTTATCAAAATACTCCCACAGCTGTCACAGAGACAATTGTTCTGAGGGTTACTGCGCCTTTATTCTCCGTGTCCTTACAAATTCCTCATCTTTACACTCCCTGGAGACTTATTTGAATGTTGTCAATAATGTACTGCACAGTGGTTAGATCCAAAACTTTGGAATGAGGGTCACATAAGCAATAGAATAAACTGAGATTGGAAAGTATGGGTCTCTCTCTCTCTCTCTCTCTCTCTCTCTCTCTCTCTCTCTTTCTCCTTCCTCCTCCTCCTCCTCCTCCTCCTCCTCCTCCTCCTCCTCCTCCTCCTCCTCCTCCTCCTCCTCCTTTGTTATTTTGAGACAGACTTTCTCTGGGTAACAGCCCTAACTGTCACGGGACTCATTCTATAGACCAGGCCGTCCTCAAGCTCACAGAGAACTGAATGCCTCTGTCTCCTGAGTGCTGGGATAAAAGGTGTGCATCACCACCCTTGGCTTAGGTTTCATACTTGCTGTGTGTTATGATCTTAACATTTGGATTTTCATAGGACAGTTACTATTATGAAACAATGAGAGAGAGAGTCTTGAAACAAGCTGAAGGGAGAAAGACTTTAGACAAAAGCACTAAGCAAGTCCAACTGAGTGTATTAATTCTAGTCAATGTGTGTATTTGCATGGTGCAAAATCTAACAGGAGAATTTAGAGATAGCACACAAACCTTAGAGCCAGGGACTGTGGCTAAATTTGCAGGCTTTGTGATGATCCCAGTGGGTCAGTGACCGCCTGGGTTTGGAAACTGTTTCATAGGAAGCAGGGAGGACGGAAGACTGGAAAAGTGTGATCCTGGACTTCAGCCTCAAGTCAAAGATGAAGCAAGTGTAGCTCTTCTCTACAAGAAGACTATTCACAACTATCCAGAGTAAACACATCTCTACTTTGTTTTGTATGATTAGTGACTTTCATAGTCACTGTGGCAGTCCTATCGAAATGGTAAGTTCATATACCCTTGAGCAAGCCCTTCCACATACCTTTTCAGAAAAATTAGACAGGTAGGTGCTTACTTGCTGCAAAACTCTTAATCTCAAATATACTGTGGGAGCGGACACACACACACACACACACACACACACACACACACACTTGGTGGATATGACTTAATAAATAAAGTTATTTTATTGCAGGCCTATGAACTGGAGAGCTGGGATATGGCCTAGCCTTTTCATACTTTTCTACACTACATTCTATGAGTCTATAGTTTTCGAGTGGCTTTTGAGTGAACATGACTCTGTTATAGGCATGGACCAGTGTTGTGAGGGAATGAATTGGAATTTCTAGGCTTTTGTGTCCAAGTACAAAGAATTGGGCCAGGAAACCATAGACAAACAGTGGAAAGAGAGATGGTTTTATTTTTGCAATATTTAAAAAATATATACGTTTACATTGTTTTCTGCTTCTCTCTTCTCTTTCCACTTGCAGCTAGTTCCACCTTTTTTTTTGCTCCTCTTAAATTCATAGCCTTTTTTTATTTTTTCACTTTTTCTTATTATTTCACATGCGTGCACATACACACACACATGCACACATACACATACACCAATATAAACAAATACACACACATACATAGAAATAATATAAACAAAAGCCTGCTGAATTCTTTCAGTATGCCTTGTATGCACATGCGTTTAAGCCTTGGTAAAACAGATTAGGGAGTTTACCTCCAGGGGAAGAACATTTTTTTTAAAGATCATTTCCAGTGTTGGAGGTGGACTGCAGACCTGGAAAAGGTTAGAAGCTCACAAGCCCTGACCCAGGAGGCTTCATCCTTTGTGAATCATTCCCACAGTGACCAACGTATACATTTGGAGTTTGTGGGCTTTTCTTATGAATTCTGTACAACTTATATGATGCTGGGGTGGGGAAGGATTTCCAGTCTTTGGGCAAACTAGCTTCTTTTGTAGATGTATGTGTTCCTGTCTGCCCTAGCATGTCATGATTGGGAGGAGGCAAGCTGTAGTTAAGGGACTACGGACAAGGAAGGTGGGCCAAGAATTTAAAGTAATACGAAAGGGAAGGGAAATTGTGACTAATTAAGAAAAGGGGATTGTTAGGGAATGTGATTCAGTTCATTGACACGGAAAGGGGTTTTCTAACTAGGACCCTAGTAGCATTAGGATCCATTGACAAGTGGTGCCTTGTAAAACTAACATAAAGCTGGTGGAATGAATCTCTCTCTCTCTCTCTCTCTCTCTCTCTCTCTCTCTCTCTCTCTCTCTCTCTCACACACACACACACACACACATATACACAGACACATATACAGATACATTAAAAACACATACACACATATACACATACACACATACACACTACAGACACATACATACACATACACAGAGACACACACATACATTAAAACACACACATACACATACATACAGACACACATACATACACTCTCTTTCACACACACATACACAAACACACACACAGACACATAGACACACATACACAGCTACATAAAAGCACACACACAGACACACACACACACGAAGAGGGAGGAGGAGGAGGGGGAGGAGGAGGGGGAGGAGGAGGAGGAGGAGGGGGAGGAGGAGGAGGAGGAGGAGGAGGAGGAGGAGGAGGAGGAGGAGAAATGCTAACCAGTTCTTACTCCATTCTTCAGGACCCACGCATTTCCCATCCTAAGTGTCTACATAAGCTGTATTCTGATTGGTTGGAAAGGCTCTCTCAGTCCGAAGTAGGAGCAGGATTCCCATATGCAGGAAACATGTTTGTTTCTTTCCTTCAAAGAAAATTCCTATGGACATATGTCTGACAAATAAGCACATCTTTGAAATTTTAAACAAACGGGAGGGGGAATTCTTGTGATGTTCCCCCCCCCAAACTATGAAGTGAAGGATTTTTTTTTTGCCCCCGTGGCTGTCACAGGCTGGGATAATTCTGAATGATTTAAGGACCACACGCCACATGCTTCAGGAGTCCTGACATTTTTGGCATGCCCTAGTGTTTCCAAGAAACCCAGATGCCACGCTGGCATTCTGGATGACCTTGAGCCAAACACCAGTCTCTTTATGACTCATTTTTCACTGGCTACTAACCGAGGGGGAGGGGTGGGATACACGATCCGCATGGTCTCTTCAGCTCCTGACTTTGTTTGTAATTTTCAGCACTTACTGAATCATCTGTAGTTTAAACCAACATTATTTGTTTTTAAGAGTGAAGGTTATGTCATCTGTGCTGCCACCGGAAACCGAGTGGAATTCCACGATCCATGCTGCCACCAGCTGCTTTGGCAAGAAAGCCTCTTTTGCGGAGGTATCCGTGACTGCAGACTCATAACTGAGAATGAGAGACACGACCTCTGTGACAACCCCCACTTTTGCCCACCCCTGAAAGAAACAATCCAAACAGGAAGCCATTGGGAAAAGACCTTAAAAATTGTGATAACGGTGGTAAAATGCAGCTCTTCATAAAGTGTAGTCTTCACAATTGATAGCTTCTGGAGCTGGGGGCGGTGAGGAAGGACTCAGTTTTCTTTAAGGGGCTGGCCCCTGGGAGTGTGGACATGCGCCAATGAGTATATGGGAAATACAAATTGGTCTTGGTGGGTTTTTGTTGTTGTTGTTGTTTTAGGTAGGGGAGCACAAGAGTGGGAGGGACCTGGGAGGAATCCGAAGCAAATGTGACCAAGATGCATTGTGTGAAGTTCCCAAATAATTAATAAAAGTATTTGTGTTGTGGAAAAAAGATTGAAGACTAGAGAAAGCCTTAACATGTGTGTGTGTGTGTGTGTGTGTGTGTGTGTGTGTGTGTGTGTGTGTGATTTTATAAAACAAAACAGAAAAGAAAACATTATCGACAAGCAGTGCTATTCCATGATGGCTCGTACCCTTGGTTCCCTCTTTAATGTTAAGAAAGAGCTGGTGGGATTTTCTTTGGGCTTAAGGAGGGATTGTAAACTGGAGGGATTGAAGGGGTCTGTTGCATTGTACATACATATTCGTTCTATTTTTTTTTAATCTTTTTGCAGTGCTGGGATCAAACCCCGAGCCACGTGCATGTTAGGCAAGCATTGTACTACTCAGCTATATCCCTTGGCTTTTGTACATCTTTACATTCAACTGCCTTTTGTATTTCCAGAGATGCTCGGCACACACAGGCAGACTCCCAGGAAGTCAGTTCACAAAGAACTTGATAAAGAACGATAGTAGAGAAATCATGCCATTTAACTTCATAGATCAGCAGAGAGGGAAAAAAAATACGCCTTTTATTTGCTTTTCATTCTTTGTTGTTTCACAGCAAATCATTAAGTCAGGTGGAAATAGGACCTTGATGTGTGCACGCAGGGACACACACACACACACACACACACACACACACACACACGGGGCATGTTTATGAGGGGCATGTAAAATCATATCAACTGCTCCTTAAATCACTTGACTTATAAAATGCAGCTTATTTCGTGCACTTTATAGATGTCCAATTATAAGTACTATGGTTGATCTTCAGTCCTCTAATGGTAGATTGTCATCTGTAAGCAGGTGAGGGCAGGTGAAAGATAAGGCAAGAGCCTGTAATTGGACAGCAGGAAAAGAGGGCGGGCTGATAGTTTTTAGAGGCAGAAGAGATGGGAGAGAAGGGAGAAGGCAAGAAGGTGGAGGAAGAGAAGGACGACCCAGGTTCGTGTAGCTTGAAATAGCCACAGGTAGCTATGAATATCAAATAAGGGACGGATAATTACAGGACAATTTGGCTTATCTAGGTGGGCAGTTTATATCAACATCAATTGGCTCTGAGTTTATTGTGTGGACGTTTGGTGGGGTGAGAATTTACTAATATAAATCTGACTGATAAATTACAAGCTTCTAGAGTTTTGATTTTACCGGATCATAGGAATTTATGACTGCTAACCACAAGATGCGCTGTCGATTCATGGGGCCCGCCGTGGAGGTGGCGAGACCGCTGGGGCCAGAAAGTAGGCGGCGCTAGCGTGGGATGATACACCCTTTTTATTAATTCCTGCTACCGTCTAATAAATTCTAAAACCCATTGCCATGCATATTTTGAGGCTACCATCCCACTTCTCAGGAGCAGGTCCCAGTAGAACATTGCATGTGGAAGGAATGCTGAGGTAAGCTAGCTCCAGGGAGACCAAGATGCCCTTCATGGTGGACTTTGATTCAAGGTTCGTGAGCCATGATGGTGTTGACAAATCTTCCTTAGACTGCCTGGATGGTCAAGAAGACTGTATCTAGTTAATTTTCTTCCTTTTCTTTCACGTGTAGTCAGCCTTTCCTGGCTGCTTGTTCTTTTCTTTCAGAGGCTGTCCTGGCTGCTTTTTTGTCAACTTGACACAAGCTAGGGTTTTTTAGAAAAGGGGATCTCAGTTGAAGGAATGCCTTCAGAAGCTCAGTTGTAGGCAAGCCTACCGAGCATTTTCTTTCTAATGATGTGGGAGAGTAAAGCCCATTTCCAGTGGTGCCACCTTTGGGTAAGGGGTATAAGAAAACAAACTGAGCAGTCCAGGGGGCAAGCAAGCCAGGAAGCATCACTCCTTCATGGCTTCTGCTTCAGTGACTGCCTTCAGATTCCTGCCTCGACTTCCTCTAGTGATGGAGAGTGACCAGAGAGCTGTAAGATAAAATATTCCTCCTTAAGTTGCTGCTGCTCATCTTTAATCATAGTAATAGAAACCTTAACTAACACACAGGTGTTTCTGCTGATTAAAATCCTAGCCTGCTGAACTCTGCCTGCTCTCGGTTGCATGCTGAGTTCTGTTCCTCCCAGAACTCCACTAACAAATGTCGTACAGTTTTTCCAGGCACAGACTCATATGTTTGGTATGTTGCATTTGGATCAAAAGAGTGAAGATAAAGTTATATAGTTGGTTTAGTTTAGAGAAGTTTCAAGAAGCATGTATGTGTGTGCATGTGTGTGTGTGTGAGAGAGAGAGAGAGAGAGAGAGAGAGAGAGAGAGAGAGAGAGAGAGAGAGATGGGGGAGAGGAAGAGAGAGAGGGAGAGGGAGAGGGAGAGGGAGAGGGAGAGGGAGAGGGAGAACTGGGATGAAAGTGACTTGCTATGTGCTTCTAACAGTTTTTTTTAAAGTTTTCATTCAATCAATATATACTAATTTGAAAAGTAAAATCAAATGCTGAGATTCAAGGTACAAATCTTTGAAAAACAAAATCAAAGGCTTTGGGGACAGCACACATTTGCCCCACAGAAAAGAGACATGGGTTGCTCTGTGGTTAGTGAAATGATACTTAAGATTAGGTGACTTTCAGGGCTAGAGAGACAGACCTGTCAGTAAAGTGCTCACCGTGCACCATCAGCCGCTGACTTCGAGCTTACGAACCTGTGTAGAAGAGATAGATGTGGAAGCGCACCTTTGTGACTGTAGCACTGGGGGGCAGAGGGTTGGCTTCCATGGACTAGACAGCAAGACAACCTGGCTTATTTGGTGAGTTCCAGGCCAGTGAGAAATCCTGTTTCAAGAAACAAGCTGCACACACTGCACAATGCTTAAAATACACGATGAAGTTGACCTCTGGCCTCCACATGCATACCTACGCACCTGCACACAGGTTATTTAAATGGATCCAAGCCAATTCTGTCTAGTTTTGATTTTGAGACAGAGTCTCACTGTGTAACCGATAGGTCCCAGACTTGCTGTGTAGACCAGGCTGGCCTCAGTCTCTCAGAGATCCTCCTCCCTCTACCTCCCAAGTGCTGGGATTAAAGGTTTGAGCCAAAACACTTAACAACTTACCTTTCTTTAGTGTTCCATGACACTTTCCTTCACTTCTGATAGTTGCAGAACGTTGGTTGTTTTCCATTCATTATCCAGCACCCTTTTCTTGGTAAATAAATCTTTTCCTTCATTCCCTACTGCCATTTAATTTTGAAAATTACTATGTTTTTCCACAGTCTGAATGTAAGATTTATTATTGAACATGACTTGATAGGGTGAAAAAAATATATCTATTTGACACCACAGCCATCAGGAATGAGCAGCTTCAAATCAACCATTGCTTCAAATTCATTGGCATTAAACCTGGTGAAACCCCACTTCTTTGAGTTGTGGATCTTGTGGCAGCCAGGAATGTGAGCTTCAGTTATGAGGCTCAGTGTTCCTTATTCTGCAGCTTGGTGCAGAATGGCGTAACAATCAACCTGACCAATGTGAATCATGGCCACTTGGGCTACCCAAAGGCATCCCACATACATGTCTAGAGCCTAGAATGGGACAACATTGAGATCAGAGACTTGAATAACTGCCAGAAAATTGTCTTCAAGGCAACCCATATAGGCAACAGGCTACATACACTACCAAAGAAGGCTGCTGTGTGCAACAGGGAGACACATCATGTCTCCCTGGGGAAAGGACTAGCATTTATGTCTAAACTTCTTATCATAATTCTCCTTGTTACTAAAATTCTTTCATATTGAACTCTGCCTTTGGGTCTGTTCCTCAGAGGAGCCCACTAACACACATCAATTCAAACCACAGTGTTAGCAAAGTGGGGGGATTATCTGGGGAAAGGACTTGGCGAGTCTAGCAAGGAGGGGAGGGGAATGATTGGAAATGTTCAGTGACAAGAAATTACTGCAATGAATCCTAAGATTTTATACGCTTAATTAAAAAAATAATAAAAGGTGGGGGAGAAACTGTCCTGAATTTTGGCAACAAGAGCCTCCTTAATGGGTGTGGTGGTACATGCCTTTAGATTAGCACTCAGGAGGCAGAGGTAGGCAGATTCTGAGTTCAAGGCTAGCCTGGTCAATCCTGTGTCCAAGATGAGAAGGGGGGAGGAGGAGGAGGAAGAGGAAGAGGAAATAAGAGGAAGAGGAAGAGAAGAGGAAGAGAAGAGGAAGAGGGAGAGAAGAGGAAGAGGAAGAGAAGAGGAAGAGGAAGAGGAGGAAAAGTAGTTCAGTTGTTCTCACAGCTCAAAACCCTCTGGAACTCCAGTTCCAAGGGATCTGATGCTGTCTTCTGACCTTCTCTAGAACAGGCAAGCAACAGGTGCACAGATTATATATATTATATATGGAATTCTTGGTCAACAGTCTATCTTGGGTAGGTCTCTCCAACTCTCCAAACGTTGCCTGGCAAATGACATCACATCTATTGAAGGCAGTTACGTGGGTTAATAAGTAGTTTTATAATTAGCATATACTCAGTATTTGTTGGCCACTATCACCTGTGGCATCCTTCCAGCAAATACTTTCTGCAATTGTAGATGCGACAGTCAGCCATGTACAGATGTGCTTATGATTAGTTTCTCTTAAGTTAACGTTTAGAGGCTTGTTTTAAATGTGGCGGTGAACTATGGTCTTTCAAGGTGGGGCTAAATGGATACAATCTCTAAAAACTGTGAAACTGAAAGCTTTCAGGGAAACCATAGAATATTTAAGGAGGTAACACACACACATGCACGCATGCGCACACACTTTTCCAGGGTTGATTGAGAATTTTTATTGCTGAGAAAAGGTGTGCTAGGTAGTTAAGGCTTCTCTAGCTCCTCCCTATGCCTTCTTGAGGAGGAATTGCAGGCATCTGTCACTTAAATTTCTTACCTTAAAGATGAGGATAGGTGGCGCTGGAGAAATGGCTCAGCAGTTAAGAGCATTGACTGCTCCTCCAAAGGTCCTGAGTTCAATTCCCAGCAACCTCACAACCATCTGGAATGGGATCTGATGCCCTCTTCTGGTGTCTGAAGACAGCAAGTGTACTCATAACAACAGAATAAATTAAAAAAAAAAAAAAGAGAGAGACAAGGCTATGTCTTAACACTTTCCCCATGCAATTGTAAATATGTATTATTTGGGCGAAGGAGACAGCACATTTGTGTGCCACAAAGCATAGTATTTGTGTCCCAGTTGACCCTTCTGCCTGGTGGGGGTGTGCTCCACTACAAGTGAGAAGTAGGGCTCATGTGTAAATCCCTGATTAAATTTATAGAACGATATTGGTTGAGCTTTGCAGAAGTGTAGAATGTTGCTCCAACAGTAGTATCATGCTGGCACCACAAAGGCGTTAGATGTAGTAGTGTTTTTTACGAACAGTCATAACAAATATTTGCTGAGCGCCAAGCATGGTTTGCGCTTTTGGGATATATGCTTTTGGGATACATCCACGGACTACACGCAAATCCCCGTTTACTCCGTGCAGACGTGCCTAGATGATTCGAAAAGAGTTCTAGGATGTTCTTTCCAAAACCAACACGATGTGTTTCCAAGAGCACAGTGATGTGGCGGATTAAATGGTGAGCCGGGTTCAGACCCACTGCAGCTGATCCAAAACTCACTTTTGCAAAACTCTTTAATTCCACCCTCTAGAGTTTTATCCAGCGTGGCTGGCCAGACTGTCAAAGAAGCAACGCAAAAAGTCCTCCTCTAATTTTTCTGCCCGGAAACTGGAACCCTGGTGAAACGAAGGCGAATGTGTGACAACTCTGTCCGGGAGACACTTGGGCTACTCCTCGCCCCTGAACCGAGGAGAATATTCAGAGCTAAGGCTGAGCAATCCTCGGAGAAGCGCGCATACGCCCCCGCGTGGCCCCGCGCAGTTCCAGCATCCGGTCCCGAGCCGATCGGTCCTACGGAACCTCCGCCGCGTGTTCCGGGTTTCCGGGGGAAGAGGGAAGAGAAGGACCCGGGCGCCGAACTCCCTTGGTTGCCTCGGAAGCTATGGCTACCACAGTGGGAAGGGTGGCCCTTCGGCGCCCCTGCATGGGCGGCAGAGCCCGCTGGCGTGAGTTTTTGCGTTCTCAGCCTGGGAAGACAATATGGGGTGCAGAAATCGGAGGGAAGAGGAGGGATGAGGACATGGGCGTCTCTTGTGGAACTTTTAGGAAGGAGTCCTGGTCTCCTGCAGACATGTCCCAGTCTCCTCTAGGGATTGAGTACTCGTGATTGCCTAGCCAAGTCCCTTGCATTGGAGTTTGGAAGAAAAGTTCAGCATTTCTTATGCTAGATATTGATAGTTTGGGCATGGAATTTCCGCTTTCCTGGAGCTTTCTTCCCAGACCCTTTCCATGCACAGCTTTGCTCTCCTTCCCACTGAGTCTGGTTTTGGGACGCCACATCGGTGGTGATATGAGACTAAATCAGAGCCCAGAGTTTTTTTTTTTTTTTTTTTTTCGCTGTTGAATCCTAAATTATTAACGTTGTAAAGTGGTTTAAGTTTGCTCCAGTGGGATTTTTGACGTATGTTCTGCAAAATTCTACCGCTCTCTGTACTTGTTACAGGTCCATAGTAGGCTACTCATTTATTCACTCTTTCATTTCTTCATAGGATTTATAGCGACATCGCCAGCTGCCGAGCTGTCACCCGCGGAACTGACAGAAATGCGGAATGATCTGTTTAATAAAGAGAAGAGTAGGCAGTTATCGTTAACTCCACGAACAGAGAAGATCGAAGTTAAGCATGTTGGGAAAACTGATCCTGGCACTGTCTTCGTGATGAATAAAAACATTTCAACTCCCTACAGTTGTGCCATGCGTAAGTAACAGGACAGTTTTGACCATTTTACTCGAGCTTTGTAGAACATTGCAGAGGAGGAAATGCTGTAATTACTTTGTGAAGCAATAGAATTTATTTGCATGCCACATTGCCACCCTCTATCCCTTTTACTTTGTGGGGACTGTGGATAGTTAGTGCAGCATTTCTGTGGTGTACAGGTTGTCTGGTTGTCTCCCAAGTTTGCCAGAATATGACTGGGAGCATTTATCTAGCAGGTCTCATTAAAGGATTTTGAGGGTTTTTTTTTTTAAGTTTTCATTTTTTCTGCCTTTTCCTTTTTAGTTTTTTTTTTTTTTCTAACTGACTATATGTCTCCTTCCAGCTTGTCCCCTGTGTTGTGGTTTTATTTAGTATAGGTACTAAATGTATGAATGGAAACGTAAGTGTAGTGAATGCTAATGTTAATTGTTTTGTTTCTGTTGGGTGTAAAGGTACTGAAGACATTTGGATAGGGCCTGTATAGATATGATATTTAAGTTGAAATATTTCCCAAATAGTAGATAGGCATGGTTGACTGCTGTTTAACTTTTAAAAGGCTCGGTAATAATGCCATTCAGGTATTTGCAGCATTGGCTCTAGATAAGGCATGTGCACTCAGTCTCCCTCCACTCTAGCAGTTACACAAGCACTGATGATAATTACTCATTCGGTTTTCCTGTAGTTCCTAGCATGTGCGTGTGGTAGACAGAGGAGATTATAGAGGAGAGTAAGGCAAGTCTAAGGCCCCAATGGAACTCTGTACACACCATATGCAGAGATGAAGTTTCTGAGTCACCTTCATCATGACCGCCAAGACCTTTGTTACAGAACTTACGTACTAGTTGATATGTTAGGCAAATTAGAGTTTGATAATTTTTGTGAGTATGTGTAAGATATGTACTCAGGGTTAGACTTTTCTTAGGTTAGGTAAGGGAACAGATTAGAGGTGATTGGTTTGCAGTGAATTCACATTTACAGTTTTACAACGGTGCCTGTATTATTTAATTTGAAATGTTTGTGTCATGGGATAATGGAAGAAAGGTGGTTTTGGAGCAAGACTCTAGGATAATTTAAGCATATTTATGTGTGTGTGTGTGTAGATATTGTGGTTTTTGTGTGTCAACTTGACACAAGCTAGAGTCATCAGAGAAGGAGCCCCAGTTGAAGAAATGCCTCCATGAGATCCAGCTGTAAGGCATTTTCTTTTTTTTTTTTTTTTTTTTTTTTGGTTCTTTTTTTTCGGAGCTGGGGTGTAAGGCATTTTCTTAATTAATGATCAGTGGGGGAGGGCTGAGCCCATAGTGGGTGGGGCCATCCCTGGGCTGTTGGTCCTGGGTTCTAAAAGAAAGCCGACTGAGCAAGCCATGAGGAACAGGCCAGTGAGCAGCACTCCTCCGTGGCCTCTGCATCAGCTCCTGCCTCCCAGGATCCAGCCCTGCTTGACTTTCTCCAGTGATGAATTATGATTCTGGAAGTGTAAGACGAGTAAACCCTTCTCCTCAACTTACTTTTTGGTTATGGAGTTTGGTCGCAGTGTTAGAAGCCCTGACTAAGACAGATATATTTTCCTTTTCTTTTAAATTGTGAGTGCATCAATCCATGTATTCATGTTTTTCCTCTTTGAGTATTTAACTATAGCTCTTTGAAGATTATTTTGTTAATTGGTAGATTAAATTCTGACTAGACTTAGCTTTAATAAATATTGTTAAAGGTTTGGGTAATTTTGTTAAAGATATCTTTGTGTGTTGATTTTTTAATATATATATAATATTATTTAATAATAATATAATATATATGGTGTTATTTATTTCTGCAAAAATAATCCCTAGAATTTTGCTTCCATTGTTCTGTTTTATACTATAGCACTTAAACATGTAACCTTTCATCTTGGATTTTTTTAACATTTAGATCATAAATCAATTTTATATTCCTAGATTTGAGTGAGTGGTACTGTAAGAAGTCCATCCTGGCTCTTGTGGACGGACAGCCATGGGACATGTATAAACCTCTGACCAAGTCTTGTGAGATTAAATTTCTTACTTTCAAAGACCCTGATCCAAGAGAAGTGAATAAGGTATTTGGCTCCTCCAGTTTGTTGTTCTCCTTCTAAGTCAAACCTGTGTTCTGTGGAGTAAATGGTCTAAACATATGGCCAGACTCATATGTGGTATTCTACTAGATATGTGTTACTGGTCAGCTTAGGTCAAAACACTAGTGGTGTCAACTTGCCTCTGTTTGGATTGAGAAAAGTATAGGGCATGCCATTATGCTCATAACTTTTGATAACCCACTATATCATTGGGAGTTCCACTCCTACTGACATAACTTGAATTTGTTCTGAAATCACCATCTTCAGTGGGTGAATTTAGCAGCTTTTTGAGTCTGTTCCACCCTCACCCTCTTGTTTTTACTGCTTAAAATATAACCTTTTACAGTTCTACTAAGTTTTATTAGTGACTTTACAGGGTATATATGTTTTTTTATCCCTGAAGTACCCGCCTTCGTGGTAAAGGCGACATAGCTTTCTGGTGCCCGAATGATGGCCTCCAGCCTGCTGCTTTAGCGTTATTACCTCCAGGATCTTTTCTCCCTATTCCTTGCCGGTCCTTGCCGGTTTACACTTTATACTCCCCCCTGCTTTTGCTGATGCTCTTCCTTCAGTGCAGATCACGTTGTTTCCCCTTTAGAATTGTATTTTTATCTTATGGTTCAGTTAAAGCTGTCTGCTCTGTGGAACCTACTCGGTTCTACTTGACAAAATCCTCTAGGCTGTAGCATCCCTTGGCTAGTGTCTCTAGATACAGTATTTTATATTATTGTTGGGTGCACTAGATTCCTGCTTGGTGGCTGCAGAGACAGCTCAGTGGTTGGGAGCACTTGCTGCTCTTGCAGTGGACCTAGGTTCATTCTCAGCACCCAGGTGTTTGTAGACCCCACCTGTAGGAATTCCAATTTGTGGGGCTTCTGGCCTCCTCAGACACTCACATGTAGAAACACTTAGATACACATACAATATAAAAGAAGAAATGACAAATGAGAGTGATAGCAGCTGTAGCAGTGATAACACTGAGTATTTATTATGCATGAGCTACTGGTCTAAGTGATTATAGGTAGACATTTAATCTCAAACTCTGAAGAGTAGGTGCTTTTCTTCCCATTTTCCCGTGAATAAATGATAAGAACTTCCACAGTTTGACTAAGGTAAAGTCTGGATGTGAACCTAGGTATTTTGGCAAAAGCATAATAGGTTTTGATTGTATTAGGAGGAGAATGGGAGATGTTGGAAAGGCATGTGCTAAGCGAAGCATTGGTTTACGTTGTATGCTGTAGAGACTTGGGTGAATCGCAGTGTGTTGCACTGTATGTGTTTCTTTCTTTAGGCGTATTGGCGTTCTTGTGCCATGATGATGGGCTGTGTACTAGAAAGGGCATTCAAAGATGACTACGTGGTCAGCTTGGTCAGAGTACCTGACGTTCCTGGTAAAGTACACATCAATATCTGTGCTTTTCAGATCTGTGACTGTTTTGATAATTACTTCTGATTATCTAAAGAGTTTATTTCTGATTTTACCTAGTATAAGACTATATATGTTCTTCATTTAGTATAGATAATAAAATCACTCTGTTAGGATGCAGTGTGAATAATTTGATAAGTCAGTAATTAAGAATAAAATTAATTACTCTTAAATACAGGTGTCATGGAATTACACTGTGATTTTTTTTTTCTTTTTCATCTTTAAGATTATTGCTAAATTGAATTTGTGGGAGGGGAGGAAGTGGGAAGACAGGTCAGCTGCTGACCTACTGACCTGCTGACCTACTGACCTGCTGTTGCATTTACAGTGATTGCTGGGGCCTTCTGCTATGATGTCGCTTTGGATAAGAGACTGGATGAGTGGATGCCAACCAAAGTAAGTGTGCTCTGGAACATTATTCTCCGAGTCTGTCTTCTCTGCCAGAATAGTGTTGTTAATAACGCTCATGGTGCTGCACATCGAAGACACTCCAGACAGTCTCTGGAAGAGGATTCGCCTATCTAGCATCATCGTTTGTCTGCCTGCCAGTCATGACTCTCCCATCCACCCGTTTGTCCTTCCCTATCAGTCTACTGGTGACTTTCAGCTTATCTGTGATATATATGATTGTATCAGAACATTCATAATAGTGAAGTCAGATGTTGTAGTTTTATTCTAGCTTGACTCTTTTTTGTTTATTTTTTCAGTTTTTTCAGTTTTTGCCTGAGACAGGGAGTATTGCCCTGGCTGGCCTGGAATTAACTGTGCAGATCAGGTTGAGATCAAGCTCCTAGAGCTCTGCCTGCCTCTGCCCCTGGCTCCTGAGTGCTGGGATTAAAGGTGTGTGCCACCATGCCTAGCTTTGGAAGTGACATTCTGAAAGCTGTCTGGAGAGGAGAGATGGCACAGTAAGAAGGCTTGCAGTGTGTGTTGTCTAGATTTTTGACAACTCGACAGAAGCTAGAGTCATAGGGGGGGAAATGAACTTCAATTGAGAAAATGCCCCCACCAGCTTGGCCTTTGGACAAGTCTGTGTAGAACATTCTTAATTAGTGATTGATGTGGGAGGCCCAGTCCATGTGACTGGTACCATCCCTGGGCTGGTGCTCTTGGGAGCTAGAAGAAGACAGGCTGAGCAAGCCACTAAGCATTACTACCTCATGGCCTCTGTCAGTTCCTGCCCAGACCTCCTTTGATGCTGGGTTGTGATGTGAAAGTATGAGAGAAATAAACTTCTCCTCCTCCAGTTGGCTGTGGTCATGGTGCTTTATCACAGTGATGAAAATCCTAAGCTGCTGTATGAGCATGAGGCTGAGTTCAGATGTCTAGTGTCCGTGTGAAAAGCTCCATGTGACTGCTTGCTTACAGCCCCTTGCACTGTAGGGAGTATTGGAGCAGAGATGGGGCGGCATTGTTGAGGGTTTGCTGATCACCAGCCCAGCTTCAGGTCCTGTGGCCAACACTGGACACAGTGGGACACAGTGTGAGAGCAGGACACCTGATTCCTGACGTTCTCTTCTGGCCCCGTCTTGTACCCGTCACCTTCACAAGTATACACAGGCGCGCGCACGCACGCACGCACACACGCACGCACGCACAACAGTGTTCTAGCGTAGAGTTTGAGAGTCTTTTATATTCGAGTCATATCAAGAGGGAGATGTGGCCAGAGAAATGGCTCAGTAATTTAAAGAGCACCTGCGGTTTTTACAGAATACCTAGGTTCTGTTCCTACCACCTACATCAGGCACTCATTGCTGCCTGTAACTCCAGTTCCAGTAGATCTGACACACTCTTCTGGTTCTGTAGGCAATTGCACGCACAGACATACGGATAAGATCAATAAATATTTTTTAAGGTGGGAGATTAGATATGAAAAACTGACCCAAATAGCAATGACACATAATTATGTATGTCAGCTAAGTCTATATTGTCTGCTTCGTAAATTACGGTGGTCCTGAATGACACTATATAACTGTAGCCTTTAATGTTCGATTGGCCAAACGAAGACTCAGGAGCCAGATGATGTGGTGAAAGCTTCAGGAGGCAGCTAGCAGACCTTCCTGCTTCACCGACATCTCTGAAGAGGGGAGAGCTCCTTCTCCTCCATGCTGTCTTAACTGTCCTTCAACTCTGTAAAAACTTTCTTTTTCCTGGGTTCTCCTGTGTTCACCCCCTGCCGGCTGTTTGCTCACTTGACCTCATGACCTCTTGTTGCCTTTATTTAGCTCTTGGGTTAAAGTGTGTGCTGGGGCTGAGCCATATCATAACAAGAAACAGGTTCGCAGTCTCAGGGTTCACAGTGAGATTAAATATCCTGTATCACACAACCAGTAAAGCTGAGGAGTGAAAACAGTGATGTTTCCTCGTGCATTTATTGAACTCAGTGTTAGTCATGTGTAAGCAGTATCTGTAGGGCTCATGGCTTATTAGTGTTTCTACTCATTGCATTATAATTGTAATCAGCATTTATTTTTATGCTTTGGGTAAAATGTTAAAAATTTCTCTGCAGATCTGTCTTTAACAGTTTTTACTCACCAATATAATACATTATACATTTTTTAGTTTCTGGAATTGAAGGAATGTGTTGGTCTACATACTGGAATACTCTGAATGAAAATGTCTTAATAAATTAGTTTTTCCTTTTCCCTTTGTTTAACCTTAGATCTTCGGCACTAAATATGTGGTTTGTCTTCTGACTTAACAGTGAAGTGCTTTGGGTGAATGGTTACTAATGATTAGTTCTTTCTTTTTTCAGGAGAACCTACGTTCTTTCACAAAAGATGCCCATACTTTAATATATAGGGACCTTCCCTTTGAAACTCTGGAAGTTGATGCAAAAGTGGCATTAGAAATATTTCAACATAACAAGTAAGCATTGACTGCCTTTCAAACAAGGCTGACCTCCAAGAATAGCATCTAACGAGGAGAACTCAGTGTTAAGTTTTGTTATTTTATTTTTCTTATATATGTTTCTTTCAGTATTGGGGTTGAACCTAGGGACTTGTGTGTCCTAGTCAAGTACTCTCCCATTGGGCATGTTTCCAGCTCTCTCTTTACTTTTGATTTTGAGACTGAGTTCTGCAGGTAGACTTTGAACTTCTCATTGTCCTCCCTTAGTATTTGGAGTTCCTGGGATTGTGACTCTCTTACACTTCCATGCTCCCCAGGAATTTTTATATTTGATTTCTATAAGGCATCATTCTATTTTTTTTTTTGCCCTGAGATTTCTTTTTCTGTAATACATTGCTCTTTCTGTATTGCCACTTATTAATCTCATTGCTGGCTTCTGAAAAAAGTGGTCCCTTCTCTCTCAATAACCTTCTCATAATGTTCTAGTTTTCTGGTTTTTAGGCTGCCCCTTCCCTTTTTATCTAGATAGGTGTTTCCCCTTTTCTTCCACTCTGAAGAGATAACCTGTGCATTATTTTGTGTACTGGGCAGCCTTTCCTCCAAAGCCCAAAGCCACAATGTTGACCTTGTGTTAGGACAGGGTGTGCATTAGAATTTCCTTAGTTGTGTAGCAGTGGATTCACATTCTTATGGGAATATCTTGTCATGTATTCTCGAGCTAGTTTAAGAGGCTCCTCAACTTATTATCTAGCTTGGCATCTTGAAAAGCAGTATACCTTATAGTGTCTCCTGTAGACAGTAATTAATGCTGATATGAAAGATACTCAGTCAGCCCCAAAGGTTAGAAGACAGTGTTTTCCAAAGGATTGACTGAAGCCCGTTCCTGGGCAGTGTTTTAGCGTGTGATGTTCACTGTGTGATGGAGAAGGCGCAGAGCTTTGGAAAGTACAGGAGGACAAGAACGTTGGACTGTGGATGGCCATTTAGTGATTGGGCCTCCTGCTTCTGAGAGAACTGAAGGCACCATCAGTGACTCGAAGAGGACAAGGAGGGGTAGGAAAGACATATTCAAGGACTTGGCACCTTCATGTGCATGGGTGCCTGGCAGAAGAAGGATGACAGCGGTAAACCAGTGCTCTCCACTGCGCTGCCCCCTGCACCTCCCCAGTGAACCTCTCACTTTGCCCTTGCACAGCTCCTCCCACTGCACCTCCCACTGCACCTCCCACTGCACTTCCTGAATGACTTCAGGCAGTAGAATTGGTAGGATTCGTGAAGCAGTGGCATTAAAAGAATCAAGGAAATCTCTGGTTTTTCACTTAGACTCATGAATGGTTGGTTGTGTTATGATATTAAGATAGGAATGCATGAAAAAAATGATGGATTTTGGAAAGAAGGAGACTTTTTGTTTAATTGGTGACCGGAGGTTTAAGGAGTTTGTGGAATATTGTCTTGCTTAGGGTTTTCTGTTGCTGCTAATAAAAATACCATGACCAAAAAGCAAGTTGAGGAAAGGGTTTATTCATCTTATACTTCCAGATAGTTCATCCCTGGAAGAAGTCAAGATAGGAAGGAGTCAGGCAGGAGCTGATGCAGAAGCCACGGAGTGGTGCTGCTTTCTGGTGCCCAGGAAACTGGCTCAGATATGGCACCACCTACAGTAGGCTGGGCCTTCCTCCATCAATCACTAATTGAGAAAATGCATTACAGCTGGATCTCATGGAGGCATTTCCTCATCTGAGCCACAACAAATACACTGGTGGATGTCAGGAAGTTTGGGGACTCTAGCACAGAAGCGAGACATGGATGGGGCAGAGGTGTGGGGACTCACCTGCATCAGTGGAAGCTAACACTTGAAAGTCAAGAGAGCTACTTCCAGGCAGATGGCTAAGTAAAAATGAGGGTGTGGGCTAGGGGGATGGAAGGTGGGTAAAGAGCGGGGCTAGTAGGCTGCGACTGTGTCCCTGAGGCCGTGGAAAGCGCTACGAGGGATGGTGAGCAAAAGTGAAGGGTCAGAAGTGCCCGCTTGGCTGTCAACAAGCAGGTGACTTTGAGAAGAGTTTGATGGAGCAGTGGGATTGAAGCCTGAGGCAGGGACATGAGGAGGAAGCTCCAACAGAGGGCAGCATCTCTAGATGTTTTCTCCATTTAGAGTTTAATTTGTGTATGTGCTGCTTTTAGGTACAAAGTGGACTTCATAGAGGAGAAGGCATCTCAGAATCCTGAGAGAATAGTCAAGTTACACAGGTAGGAATCTAAAATTGGGCAGCTCTGCTACTGTAAGCCTGACCTTGGCCTAGTGAAGTGTGTTCACTTAGGAGATGCATGTGGACTGTCCTGTGCTGTCATGACCTCACTCTGTGACATGGGAGCTTTGTGCGTAGAACTATGAGTGCTAATTTGTTATTTATGTTTCATGTGAGTTAAATTGGAATGTACTCTGTTGCAAGGATGAAGAAAAGCCACTGCGTATGTTGATGTTTTCCATTGGAGAGCAGTGTCCACGAGGGGGGAGGGGGAGGGAAGGAGAGAACGGGGGCTCATGGATGCATACTCCCCAGTGTGAGCATTCAGAGGGAGGAAGACAGTGTCTTCTCGGGCCTCTGCCTTATCCCTTGAGACATGGCTTTCACTGAACAGGAAGCTTGTGGCTAGCCAGTGAGGTCCAGGATTTGTCTGTCTCAGTCCCCAACACTGGGGTCACAGGCATGTGTAGCTATGCTTGGCTTTATGCAGGTTCCGAGGCCGTCTTTACACACACATAGTGAGTCCTCCTGTAACTGAGGATTTCCCCGGCTCCACAGTCACAGGGTTTTTTCTTCCTGAAACAGCTTTTAATGTCTGCGCCCAGCATGTCTGCATGCAGAATTATAGATGTGGCTACTGTGAGTTACTGTAAGGGTAGAAGGTATTAGACTTAGACAAGTTGCATGATGTGTTCTGTGACTCAAAATCCTTTATATTTATATGAATCCTAAGTAAGAAAAAGATTTATCTTATAATTTCCAATTTATCCTCTTGACTTTGTATATCAAGGGTGGTGACAGGTGGATTGAATCAGATTATTTTTGAATTGAGATAAAGCAGTAAGGAGTAGATATTTTCAAACTACTGTGATTTGATATCAAGGTTTTCTTTCTTATTTTTCTATATCAAACCAGAATCGGTGACTTCATTGATGTGAGTGAAGGCCCTCTTATTCCGAGAACAAGTGTTTGTTTCCAGTATGAAGTGTCAGCGGTCCACAATCTTCCCCGCAGCCAGCCCAGCCTGGTGCGCAGATTTCAGGGCCTCTCGCTACCCATTCACTTGAGAGTAAGTGAAGCCAGAGCCGAGTCTTCTGAGTCGGGGATGCGTTGAGTCTGGATTTGACTATGAAGCTTCGAAGAACATACATTTTCATTTTCCTGTGTTCTACTAATAGTTTTCCAAGGGTCTTCAGGATTTAAAACACACTCGTTTAGGAGTAAAGGTTCATTCAAGGAAGAAACAGTTGTTGGAAAAATTCAATCAAATCAAGATGATATTTTAATTTTCCAAAGTGGGAGAAAAAAGTGATGGTGCACTGAGGCATGGGGCGCCTGTGAGCCAGTGAGGCCTCCGGGTGCCCTGGACCTCCTACGGCGCCTCTTCCCACATTGCCCCTACTTCTTGCTCAGGCTTTTCCTTTCACTCCTTTGTAAACGTTGGGCTTTGTGGTGATTGCAGGTATGAGAAATAATAGGTCGCATGCACCTATGGATGCGTTCTTCAGGGCCGATGTCTTAGAAAACAGGATGTCTCAGTCAGGGCACGAACATGCTGTAGGAAAGTGGTCTGGGTGGGGCTGCTTCTGCACTTTCAGTTCTGTTCCACTGCTCCCACGCACCCATCCATCTCCCATACCTCAGTGGTCATTACTGTAGTCTAAAAAGGGCACGGAAGAAGGTAGAATAATTTCTCCCATTTTATTGTCTTTGTCAAAATTGCATTTTTTCCCCAATATATTTGCTTGTTTGAGACAGTTTCTACATACCCCTGGCTGTCCTATTCAACCAGCCTCTACTCCTGAATAGTTGGGATTAAAGGCATGTGCCATGATGCCTGGCCAGTGTGTTTTATTAATTAATGTTGTTAATTGAATGCTTCATGTATACATGTACCTTGGTCATATTTATGTCCCCTCTTCCCTTAGTTCCTCTCACATCCATTATCTTCTAACTCTTCCAGGTTTGTGCCATACGTTTCTATTTCTCACTGAGTCCAGTTTGTGCTGCCCACATACTCATGGCTCTTAGGTCATCATTAGAATGGTAGACCTACCAGGGTCCCACCCACCCTTAAAGAACTGACATCCGGCCCCTGCTCTCAGTCACTCAGCTAGGAGTGGGGGGCAGTGGTGGGTGGGGAGGGAAGGATTGTAGAACATGATAGGAAGGAGAAAGGGGACATGATTGGGAGGGTGCTTTCAGAGGGGGAGGGGTGTAGGTGTGGGTGGAAAAATTGGGTGGAGGAGAGATATCTTATTCTAAGGACCTTTACAGAAGCAATATGAGCTCAGTTTTAGAAGCTTCTAAACATATATGCATATATATTGTTATAAAAATGTTACTACTGTAATTGCTTTGCATTTCATTTAACTTTAGTCTAGCCATGTTGAGAGCATAACAGAAATCTCTCTAAACCACCCAAGCAGTTTGGAGAGAATTATTCCTTTCGTCTTAGTTTCCATTGCTGTGAACAGACACCATGACCAAGGCACCTCTTAGAAAGGACGACAGGTTCAGAGGTTCAGTCCATTAGCATCAAGGCGGGAGCATGTGCTGGAGGAGCCGAGAGTTCTACGTCTTGTTCTAAGGGCAAGGCAAACAGGAGAAGACTGGCTCCCACGTGGCTCGTAAGAGGGTCTCACAGCCCACCCCCTCAGTGACAGACTTCCTCCAAAAGGCCACACCTACTCCAATAAGACCACTCCCTGGGCCAAGCATATTTAAACCACCATACCTTCAATATGTTCATTTTCCTAATATATTAATATGGGATATTTTTCATCTATTTAAATATTTTTTCATTTCTTTCAAATCTTTCAAATACACAGAGCCTGAAGTTGGGCTGGAGGGAAGAAGAGCTACCATAGTTGAAACAGTTTGGTAGATTGTAATGTGGGAGGCACCGTCTTGCTTTCGCAACATGGTTATAGCTGTAGCAGTCAAGACTGCTATTGAAAGGGATGACCATATGATAGAATCAGAGCCTGACTCTCACGAGTTTGATGACACCGTGTGGCATGCTGGACTTCTGCACATATGCTTCTTGCCCTAGTCTTCCCATGTCTTACTTGAAATATTCTTGATTCTTTCTTCCTTTCCAGTCACTAGTAAGTTGACTCCTAGCTCAGAACACACTCTGATTCTAACCTATCCATTGCATAGCAGCGTACAACCACCTGGATTACCACGCCCTCTGGCTTTTGTCTTCACACTC
The DNA here is from genome assembly GCF_021556685.1 of Rattus norvegicus. Taxonomy (NCBI): domain Eukaryota; kingdom Metazoa; phylum Chordata; class Mammalia; order Rodentia; family Muridae; genus Rattus; species Rattus norvegicus. Next base: position 37,464,932 of record NC_141544.1, on the reverse strand, counting down.
CATAGTGTGGCCTGTAATGTGTAGTCACAACTCTCTGTTTCCTTTAAAGCATCTTTGTGTGAGAGCTTTGTCTGCATGTGTATCTGTATCATGTGGTCTGTGGAGGCCAGAAGATGGCATTGGATCCCAAGGAACTAGAGTTACAGATGGTTATGAGCCACCATGTGGGTGCGAGGGATTAAACTTGGGTTCTTTAGAATACACAGTGCTTTTAACCTCTGAGCCACTGACCCAGCCCATTGTTTCCTTTTTTTTTGTCCAGGCTGACCTTGAAGTCACTGTGTAGATATGGGTGACCTTGATCTTCTGACTCCTACTTTTGCCTCCTAAAGTTGGGATTATGGGTGTACCATATACAGATTGTATAATTCATGCCCCAACTTGGCAGTCGTTTCCCTCCAACAAACCTCACTCTGGCTTTTTTACAGAGCTCTGCAGTGGCTACCCTGCTTGCCTTGCTGACCTCACTGCAGGCCCCTCCTTCTGTCTGCTCTGTCCCAGTTACACAATAAGGTCTCTGTACCAGTTCCTTAGGCCTCAGGAAGGGATAGTTTTCTTTGGCATACCATGCTTCCTTTAGAAGGGTTTGCATGTAGATAGTTAAAAATTTTGCCTTTTATTACAGATTTTCTGAGCTCATTTTGTATGTGCCCCAGTGTCACCTTGTTAACTTTCTGCTTATTTGGTGGTTTAGTTTGCTGAATCCTGGGTCTGCCAGTGTCAGAGCAGTGCAGTTGGTCCTAATGGCTTCCTCTGATTGCGTGTGATAGGACTTAAAGGGTGGCTTCCGTAGGCTGAGATAGGCTATTTAGGGAAAGAACTATAGTGTTTGGGGAAGTGGGGCACCCTCCTTGCTTCCTCCTAGAAAGAATGGTTTCAGGGATGGATGGAAATGATGTAGCAGGACAAAGGAGGAAGAGGAGGAATAGCATGTCGGAGCCAAGCAGAGGGTGCCCTGCACAGTTCAGATTTGTATCATACATCTGCACATCTTCTCACTGGGTTTAAAAAGCTATGTGAAGGGATGGGAGAGATGACTCAGCACCTACAGACCCACACAGGGAGGCTCCAACCTAGGTATTGAGGCCTCTAGCTTTCTTGGAAACCTAACACACACGCGCGCACACACACACACACACACACACACACACCACACACATACACACGCACATACCACACACATACACACACACACACACACACACACACACACACACACACACACCACACTACACATGCCCACATAGAGACGTGCACACACAATCTTTTATTAAGGCTATGTAAAGATTTGAACTTCCTCTGGATGGCTAGAGCGATGGCTCGATGGTTAAGAGTACATGTTTTTGCAGAGGACCTGGGTTCAACTCCCAGCACCCATTTAATGGCTCACAACGGTTCCTAATGCCAGTTCCAGGGATTTGATGCCCCTTTTGGACCTCCCCGGGCACCAGGCACTGATATGGTACACATACATCTCTGCAGGCGAAACACACATGTAAGGATAAAATAAATCCAAACATCCCAGCTTCCCTCCGTATGTCATTTATAGCAAATTTTTTCTTTCAGGCACAGTTTACAATCTGGGACAAGCTATTGGAAAGATCACGGAAAATGGTAAGTTTCCACTTCAGAAATTTCTTTCTATAAAGAAACTTCTTAGAAATTAAGTAACAACCAACACCTAACCAAAACAAACCAAAAATAAAACAAACACACCAACAAACAAACAACTCTCTGTTCAAAAAAAGGAACAGAGAGTAATAATTTGTCTCACTAATTATTCATCCCGATGGTCTTTGGCCAGAATACAGCTGTAATCTGCCTTTAAATTTGTTACCAGCATGCGAATCACACTACAGAACTGGAAGAGAAATGATATAATTGCTCTTAGTAGCTGGGTCAGTTCTTATTGTGGTCCCCCCCCCCGCCCCCGCTTTAAATTTTATGAACTTAATGAATATTTGAAAAATTAAGACTTCTGAGATTTAAAGTTGGCATGATTGTCACATGTGTAAATGTCCTGGAAACTAGATTCCAAACATGTCTTTAATGCTTAGGCTGCCTACATAAAAGTGTTAAAATGACGTCTTTCACGCTTGTTGTCTGATACCTGCCCAGTGACACCTCCTCAGCAGCTCTTCCTGCTTTAGTCTAATTCCCAGTCACCCTCTGAACTCTAAAGTAAGGCCTAGAGACAGACATGTGCCATGGGACAGGGGCATGGGACATCCTAGTGTCCATTTGCACTTGGTCTGTACAGTCTGTTTCAAACAGACGTGCCCACAGCAAGACACACTGATGAAGGATACATTGTGTTTCACTTGGCTCATTTTTCTCCTAGTAATGCTTTTGTTTTATAGATGAAAGAATAGGGTGAGGTGAGAAACCTACATGTAATATGCCTCTGATTATATAGTTTTTAATGGGCACACTTGGTGATTTATCTTGGATTTGTACTTGTTTTTTGTTGTTGTTGAACCTGTAATAATCCCTGAAGGAAAGCGGGGCCGTTTTCATAGGAGGGGGGTGGTGGGTTGAGCTGTGCAGAGGGTGAGCTGAGAGAGCCGGAGGAAGGGTAAAGTTGTTGGTGTCTTCACAGGTAACCGAAGATGAAATCACACAGACGGAGAGCACCGCACCCACCCAGTAGTGTCCGAAAATTTAAATATGTATAGTAAATTAAAATAAAAGCTTTTAATACAATGTGCGTTTGTTTCTGCTCTGTGGATACAGTTCTTTAAGGAGATCCACGCGCCCCTTCCCCATGTAAAGATGCATCTAAAAATACACTATGTGCCAGGTTTTGCTGTTTAAAGAGTGGTATAGTAAACATCCTTGTTCAAAATAGTGTGGTTATTGATGGGAGATGCTGTCAGTCACTGCGTGCCAATGCGCTAAGTCCCTACCTCCCTGTTTTGTTTGAGACAGGGTCTCAGTATGTCAGTATGGAGTTAAACCTGGCCTGGATCTTGCTCTGCAATCCTGCCTCTGCCTTCCAAGTGCTAGAATTAGGGTGTGAGCATTTTATTTAATTCCCACAAGCTGTTAAGACTGTTTCTCTTCCATCTACAAGGAGAGTGCAGGAGATCTCACCACCAAGTCTGTTCTATCCCATAGGTGCTGCCCCCTCCCCCCCCCCAGGAATTCTGGATAAACTTGCATTCTGGTAGTGCTGTTAGATGCTACAAGATGCTAGCCTCTAAAAATGGTTTTTCTCTTTTTAGATTTAAAAATATACATAAATATGCATATATATGTAATTGTAACAAACTTTATTATAAACATGTTGCAAATAAAACAAATATTTAACAAAATTAACTAGACCCAAAGTCTATATACATACTCCCGGACTTCCATGCAGTTAAGACATGGAGTATCACATCCAGGTTTTACACTTTGATTACTATTTGTATGCACTTAACCATGGCCAGCCATGAAGAATACATGGCAGTATTAGACCTAGAACAGAATTAGCTTTATATCCCTTTTCATAACTTACCTCCTAACCTGCATCAGGTTTGAGAAGGGATATCCCCAGCAGTGCCTGAAAATATCTGCTTCATCACACCTTTGAGCAGACCTTGATTATTGGGGTTTTTGTTGTTGTTTGGTATTTTGGAAGACTTTGACAAAGCAAAAATGTTTTTCCTATTCTAGTTGAACAGTCATGGAAGCTGTGCCCAGGCTTTGTCTGAAGAACTTATTTCCCCTGTGTGGTGTCTTTTTTTCCTCCTTAGACTATTTTTTGCCCAACTCTCATTTTCCTGGAGTTGATCTTTAGAGTCCTTCCTAGGGGAGAATCAGTAAGGCAAGGTGAATTGGGTTTCTAAACCGGCTTTTAGCTGTGCTGGCTTGAGCACCTGTTTGGCTGGATATGGAATTCTATTTTGAAAACAATTTCCTATGAGGACTCAGAAGAGTCCAGTTGGCTTCCGGCAGCTGACACGGCTGACATGTCTGACAGTCTGGTCCTTGTTTGATTTTAACCTGAAGCTCTGCATCCCCAGGCCCCAGTCTGTGCAGGAAACTTGTGGACCTTGCTTTTGCTCTTAACAGAATTGTAGCATTCTATAGCTGTGCAGTTGTTCTTCTCGGTACTTAGTGGGTCTGAGTAGCTTGATGTCTATACGCAGGTGAGGGCTGGCACTATTTAGGTCTAGACCAGGATTGGACATTAAAAATTAAGGCGGGGCAAAGCTTTTCTAGGGCGGGAGAGAGGGAAAGGAGGAGGAGAATCCAGACGGAGACCGAGAAGGACTCAGATCTGACCCAGATCTGGGTGAGCTTAAATGGCCCTAGGTAGTTATGTATATATGTATTTCTTAAGGGATGGATTTCTATAGGTCAATTTATCTTATCTAGGTGGGCTGTTTATGTCTTTATCAATTATGTGTGAGTTTATTGTGTGGATGTATTGGACTGATAATTTAACATATAAATCTGTTAGGTTACAGTTTATAGAGCCCTGATTTTACTCGGTAGCTGTAACCAGAGAGTTTGCAGCTAGTAGAGAGCCGCTGGGAGAGATGTTAACCAAAGGTAAATTATGGTTAGTTCCCATATGGCCCTCCGGTGCCGTAACTAACTCTAGGGACCAGTGTGGCAAGGTGCCACGCTAGAACGGCTCTTGGACCGCCTGGGTCAGAGAGTACTTGGTGGTATCCTGGAACCACTGAGATAAAGATACCCCATGGATAAAGATACCCCACAGTGCCATGCAGGGCTGGCACAAGAGCAGGTTAAAAAGGTTAGGTGTTATTTATTAACCGCAACAGGTCTGCTCAGTTAAGTTTTCAAATGTATTTAATTTTCTTTGTATGCATATTTTGCCCACTTGTATTTTTTTCCAAGTTCCCTTTCCAGTTTTCCTATTCTTTCAGGCACTGAACATTTATTCTCAGAAAATTTGTGCTTCAGTCTGTCCCAGCTTTCTCCCCTCTCCTACCTCTGTTACTAGGTTTATTTAGCTGTTGACAGTGAGTAGGAAAAGCTTGGTTTCCTTTTTTAATTAATGATTTCCTAATTAAGTTCTTTAAAGAATCTTTTTTCTAATTATTAATGAATTATACATCTCGACTGTAATTCCCCTTCCTCCTCTTCCAGTCCTCTCTCCCACCTGATCCATTCCTCTGTTCTCTTCAGAAAAGGGGAGGCCTCTCTTGGCTAACAACCAGCCCTGGCATAACAAGTTATAATAAGGCTAGGCGCATCTTCTCCTACTGAGACAGATAAGGCAGCCCTGTAGGAACAAAGGGTCCCAAAGGCAGGCAACAGTCTGAGACAGCCCCAGCTCCCACTGTTAGGAATCCTACATGAAGACCAGGACAAACTTGGTTTCTAACTCAGCAAATGCCTGGGAGGACAGGTCTGTGCCCAGGCCGTCCTTCGTAATTCAGAGTTTCATTCCCTTTAGTCTTCTATGCACAAAATTGGGGTGCTTTTCCTTCCTCGGCCCCCAGAAAATTGCCCTTTTCCACATCAGCACGTGCACACACACAGACATACACTTCCTCATTACTTACCCTCCACTCCAAACACACCCAGCCTTAACTCATACTCCAAGAATTTTTGGAATGGCTGGAAATGTTGGCCAGGAACAATCCATCTATGGTGCAAAGAGCTGGGCATCAGGAAGGCCCAGCCTGTGGGCCATGTCTGGGTTGTGTGGGTGGTTAGGGTATGATTACAGTCACAAAGCTGGAGTGTTCCAGGGACACCTGCTGTGTCTTGATTGGATGATGGAAAAGGAAGTGTTTCAAGGTTTGTATTTATTTACCATGTAAATGCTGGTAGAAAATGTGCTCTTCTATCCTGTGGTATTTCATCTAAGCCTAACGTCCTCATAAAATAGACATCATATATATGTATGTATGTGTATGTATATATATATATATATATATATATATGTATGTATGTATGTATGTATACACACACACACACACACACACTGATGGAGAAATAGATTTGGATAAGTAATTTGCCTAAGCACCCAGTAGGCGTTACATTGCTTTGTGATGTTCAGAGCTTTTGATTGGAACTGCAGGAAGGCACTGTACAAAACGCAATGATCTTGTGGTTGTAGGCAGCAAAACGAATTTTGAAGAATTGAGACCAAACACAAGGACTCCTGAAGCCAGACAGTGGCAGAGTAAATAACAATCCAAAGAAACACCCTGAATGTGATTCGCCTCCACAGGACCTCTGTGGAACTACATGGTCAACCCAAGGGTTAAGAGGAGAAATTGTTCTCGGCAGCATACGTAGGAGAAAGCAGTGGGGCAGTGGGCATGGGACACCCTGTCCCTGTCCTGGCAGGCAGAGACATTCCCCTCACTGTCCTGGTGACTTATTCCATTGTCTTTTTGTGTATGTATCTCCTGAAATTACAGTCTGTACTTTGCCAGAGAAAGTGGGTCATCACAAACAAAATGTATTCTAAACCAACTAACTAAAGACTTAGGACATTTATTTGGCTATAGGGAAGACACTGTTTGACAACATGTTCAGGAGAACTATCAGAACAGGTATACATTAACCATAGCAAGTACAGCTGCCTGTGTTCATCAGTGATATCACTGTGGAGAAAAATAGCACAGAAATTCAAACAAGTTTCTGAATATCAAATTATTACCTACAGTTAGGCAGTGGGGTGAGTTTTGGGTTGGCTTTAAGACATTACTATGGGACTTTATTATCTTACAAATAGTTGTTCATCTCCAGTAAGCTGCATACCAATCTTGTAAAGTTTCATCCTCATTCAGTACCTGAAGAAAGGCTTAGGAAAGGTGGTGGGTCTCCTGAGTACACAGCTTTACTGTGCAGCTAAAGTATTAAACTTGAACCTACATTTGGGGTTTCATTTCAAATGTGACTATTTCTAAGTTAAATATTTGTACTGTGTGAGGAAAATGTAGCTAACTCTCAGGGACCATCTGTCATGTCAGTTTTTAACACTTTACCTATTCTCTGTGTAGCCCTGGCTGTCCTGGAGTTCACTCTGTAGACCAGGCTGTCCTTCAACTCAGTGATCCGCCCGCCTCTGCCTCTCAAGTGCTGGGATTAAAGGTGTAAACTACCACCAGCTGGCTAATAAACTAAAAAAAAAAATCACTCAGTGTTGACTCAGCTTTTCCTTAAACTAAAACCCAAATTAAGAGTTACGAATTTTATATCAAAGCTGACTAATAAAGTAACGTGGGAGAAAAATGCCAATTCCCAGTCTTCCAAGAGGTGCTCCAGAAATCCTAGATGTCAGTCGGGAACGGCTGTCCTTGATCTTAACTACAGAAATATCAGAAATGTCCTTTTGTAGTTTATTCATTTTGCATTCTGGTTGAATCATTGAAAATGGTTATGAACATAATTTTGGAATAAAAATGATACAAGTTTCATTTTCCATTCAAGATAAAAATAAACGTGGGCCTGAAGTTGCGATGTTGTTCGGGATACTGCTGATAAGTCTTTTAAATGACATTTATTGTGACACTCACAGTGGAAAATCCTAGTAACCGGGTTACGATGAGCACATTAAGAAGTGATAGAGCCTGACTTCTACGTTCATCCAGCAGAGTGACTCATGGTCTTGTCATCCTCCCACGGCGGCGGCCATTTGTTCCACGTGAATGCTAGTAACAGGCACTGTATCCTGTTAATGCTAACAGGTAGGAGTCAGTCAGAGGCCAAAACCCCTATCACAATTAGCATTAACAGCATACAGCCTTCAGCAAGCCTCCAGCAGCCAGACAGGATAAGGGATAAGCAACTTAAAACCACACACTTCCCCTTTCTGGTTTGTGCCACCTGCAAAGACAAAAAGAAATAGTTTGTGTACATTACAGTTAGAAAGTGGAGTGACTGCTGTAACTCCGAAGACAAGGTAGCCTTCAGCCTTGAAAGGAAAGGACTCCCGAAATGCTTATAAGTAATTTTTGGAAAATTTTTGTAACCTTAGCAATTAAAAAAACTGATTTTAAAATTAAACTTTAAATTCTGTTCTTGAGGTGGAAATAACTTGCGTGGACGTATCTTCTTTAACACAGCCTGTTCACAGTTCTACAGAGCTGAAGCTCAAAGGACATAGCTTCAGTTCTGTGCTGCATTCTGATTTGCATCCTACAGGTCACTGGGCAATTGAAGAAAACAACCCAGATATTTAGAATAGCATTTTATGATTTTTTTTTTTTTGATTTTTTTTTCCCCAGAGCTGGGGACCGAACCCAGGGCCTTGCGTTTGCTAGGCAAACGCGCATTTTATGATTTTTAAAAGTTAGAACTCAACGAACCCATTTCATTCTAAAATGAGTAGTTGCAGCTTTCACCTTAATTATTTTATTTTTTTTCAAGAGACGTGATATGGCCAGTACAGGTCTGCCCTGAAATGTCTCTGAAAATGTTCCCCTTGCCCTTCAGGGATTCCTTTTGGGACGCACAAACCAGTGGCTTCGGTTTGACCCATGTGCAGGAAGTGTGCCTTAAAGAGCACTGACTCAAGTGACTTGTCTCCAGCAAAGAGTGGTTTAGAAAAAGAAAGATGAATTTGCTGCTTCCTGTTAGAGTTGGATTTTACTCTCTCAGATAAAGTGACATTTCTCCCACAAGTTTCTGGTTTCGGTGTTACTGTACGCGAACCTAGAAGTTCAAGCATCATTTAAGTCTGTGGTTCCCTTTAGGACCAGAGGGGAACCACCTTTTCTTTTATTTAATAATGAAACCTGCTAGATGTAAAAATGTGATTAAGTTCAAAAGAAATGCATCACGTTAAAAATTCCCCAGTGAATATATTTTGACAGGGCAGAATATCGTGGCTTGGAAATTTCCAAACCAAGGAAATATATCATACTTACTGATAGTATTTTTTTTTAAACTTTGCTGTTTTCTCAGATGAGTTGGTTTCATGAGTTACAGTTTCAATCCAGGATTTTATTTCAGCCAAAACCAGACTGTAATAACACTTTTTCTCTTCACAGTGCATTGGACTCAGTAAATCTATTAAGATTCTAGCGTTCTATTCGGGCAATATTATTGACCCATTAGGGAGAATATATACAACTGCGTGTACATGTGGGCATGCGTGCATACATAACCCCCCCATGTCTACTTAAGTAAATAACTTATCTGTAAGTTTTGTTTCTATTCTTTAAAGATACCATTTGAATAAAGGCATTAACAAGAATATATTTAGGATAGGTAGCCAGGTTGCCCTATGTAACCCAGGCTGGCCTTGAACTCATGACCTTACACTTCAGTCTCCCGAATTCTGTAATTATAGCCATATACCATCACATCTGGAATGGCGTGTGTGTGTGTGTGTGTGTGTGTGTGTGTGTGTGTGTGCGTGTGTGTGTGTGTGTGCGTGTGTGTGTGTGTGTTTACATGCATGCACACTGCCCACTGGTACAAGCCTCTGATCTCAGGACTTGAGAGATGGATTCAGGACGATCATGAGTTCAGGACTGTTCTCAACTACTTGTCACCTTTAAGGTCAGGTTGGGCTACATTAGACCCTGTCTCAATAAATAACAATATATAATGTTGGAATTGCTACCTACCATCTTGAAATCAACTCTTTTGACCTGAGGTAAAATCTAGACTGATGTTAAGCACTATGTATATAGTTCAGACAAATAAGTCCAGATACCATTCAGTGTGTGGCATATTACTATTTCCCTGCAGTATAGCCTAAACCTAAGGGACATTCCAGGAAACTATAATTAGACTTTTCTGCAGGATAATATTTTGAGGTGTGAGGGAGGCATAGAATGTCACAATCTGACTAGTTTTATTGATTTGCCAGGGATGATGTTATCAGCTAATGCACTCAGAGAAGAATATGTCCTATACTTGGTCTTTTTATTTTCAGTAATTTTTTTGTGGTAAAACATATATATATATATATATATATATATATATATATACACACACACATACAAATACACATATACATATATACATACAGGCTAGGGCAGATGAAGAACTTCTGGGGCTGTAAAAAGGCATATTCATACTCATCTTCAACGTTTATCACACACACACACACACACACACAGAGTTTGCTATTGTGACCGGTTTTAAGTTTCGGATTGGTCATCAAACACATTTTTAAATGCTCTGCTTCCTTCCCCACCTTCCTTCTCAAATGACTCCATCGTATGAGGGTCTCATGCTATACTAAAATCTCAATTTCTAGGCCCACACCCTTAATCTTAGCACTCAAGAGACAGAGGCAGGCAGGTTTCTGGGAGTTCCAGGCCACCCTGGTTTATATAGGGAGAGACTTTGTCTCAAACAAGCAAACCAACAAACATACAAGCAAGCAAATAAGCGAGAAAATCATGAGTTATATCCTCCTACAGTTATATATATAACCATTCAATAGTTATCAAAGAGACTGCATGATGAAATAGTTTCTCTATAGGAAGCTAGTGGTTGTATTTCTAACCAATACCATGAGGGATAGCCCTAGCTATTCACTTTGACGTACACAAATGTTTGGAAACAGCTACTTTGAGGTTCTGTAGTGAGTGCACATCCACTTCTGTGGGCAAGCATGATTGTGTATTGATGGAGCAACACACATTCTAGTTTTAAAACCACTAGGTGAAAAGGTCATAATTTTGACAATTAAAATGACTTAATTCAGGTGAGCTCATCTAGTTTATCACCTAGCAATCTATCTCTCATCTATTAACTTGAAAAACGTAATAATGAAGATGGAATTCAAAGTTGGATCCTATATGTATTATTAAAATCAGCTGCACATCATTGCATTTGAGGATCATCTGGATTTCCCACCAGAGTTTATCCTCAATTTAAGTTTCTGAAGCTATGCTTCTGGATTAGACCAGGGAAGCAGGGAGCAAAGGTTAAAGCGGATGAGTAAAACATGAAGACCTGGGGAAGTCATAGTTAATTTTTGGAATAACACGTCTTTGGTTGCCTTTTGACCTAAGATGTAAGTTGAAGATGACTGTGCACACGACGCCCTTTCTTACAGCTCCAAAAGTTCTTCATCTGCCCCAGCCTGGCTTCTGATCGCAGTCTGAGCCTCTGACCATCAGAACCATTCCTTCAGGGTGAGAGAGGCATCTGGAAAGGCTTCGGGAAGTGCGTTCCTAAGGTGCAAAGAGGAAGGAGGGGTGGGGTGGGGTTTAAGTCCTCAGTCAACTTGCACTTAGCTAGTCCTGGTGCAAAATGGAGGCCAAGGAGAAAGGTGCAGAGGCTGAGGAGAAAGGACCCAGGTTTTGGTAGATAGCTTTTAAATGGATAAAGAATGTCTTGGACAAAAGTGTCTGAACATGTCCAGTGAAAGGTCAACAAAACACAGAGATGAAGCGGTCTGAGTGGTATTCACTAAGCTTTGGTTTTTTTTCTGTTATTTTAACCCCTTTATACAGCATCGTTAAAGTGTATATCAATGATGCTTCATATGAAGACTTTTTTTTTTTTTGCCTCAAGGGCTATTTCAGTTTCTGCTTTTCTAAAGCATGGTCGTGTGAAGTTTATTGCATGTTTTCTGTAGAATGTTTTTATTCTGTATTACATCTCAGTTACTGACTTTAAGGATAAATCTTTCTCTGCTATCAGGAAAAGGAGTGAGTAATATTCTAATTTGTCTTGAATCAATGAGCTCCCATGTATTGGAGAAGGATGTGTTGTGTAACCTCCTTCTGATAATTTTCCAAATCACCAATGTGTCTTTCCTGTTTCTGACTCTGTTCCCTGTCTCTGACTCTGCTGCCTGCCTTTGGGTCCATTTCTCCTAGCCGGGATGCCTCGTCAGGCCTCAGTGGGAGAGACTGCACCTAGTCCTACTGTGATTTGATGTGCCAGGGTCGGGTGGTACCCATAGGAGGCTTCCCTCTCTCTGAGAAGGGGAAGGGAGTAATGGGGAAAGGCTGTTTTCAAGGATGGGACCAGGAGAAGAGGGAGGGAGGCTGTGATTGGAATGTAAAGTGAATCAATCAATCAATGAAGAAAATACAGATTGGAATTTCTAAAATGAACACATAAAACTTGCTTTATGGGAATAAACTGTATCCTGAACTCATGGTGAATTTGGTGGGATTACATTTCATATTTGTTTTACATGTAAGAAAAATCCTGATACAAGCCATTTCTAGGGGAATTATTAATTCTTCACAGCATAATATTTCCTTTCACAAAACCCTTAATTCCTCCTCTGCTCTTATTTCTAGCTAAGAGCTCTTTATTGAAGATGCCTAAAATTTCTAAGAGTTTCTTATTGAAAGGAGCCACCAGGACACAGAATAGCTTATATACAACACACTCTTGTGAATTTTGAGAACTTCCCAATAAAATTAATATGTGCAAGCAAAAATATGATGTGCTTTTGAAATGTCTCAGAAGAATGGCAATACATTATCTTGGGATCACTATGGAAATATTATATTGAGAGAACATTTAATTATGAATAAAGAGAAAGAATGGCCTTAGAAGATGATTCTGTTTTATCTCAGTTTTATAGCTAGAATATTTTTATAAAATGACCCATGGAATGAGGTAGCCTTCCCAATAGCTTCATTGTGGGCCATGATTAATATCAGATAAGGACTTGAAGAAAAATAGGTTGGGATCTTTCCCCCCAGAGTCTGGGTGTGGAGTAAGAAAGCAGCTAGCATTGAGTGGAACTAGCCTGAGTTCAGCTTTCTCCCCAACCAGCGCATCACAGGGAGGGAGCATCACAGGGAGGGACCGACTTCCTCACTTCAGTGACCTCATGGGCTCAGTGCAGGCCCAAAGCTCTGCTAAGACAGTTATGAAACAAACATGGGAAAACATGACAAGAAAAAAAGGGACAGGAAGGGAGAGCATTGAGGAGACGAGGCCCATTGCTTTATCCCTTCTTATTTCATATTTATGCAAAGGCTTGCCATGTTCTGGGCAAATTTTGTAATGCCACAACAGTAAGATTTTAATAACTACTTTCTTCTTTTAATTTTAATTTTTTTGATAACCTCTCTCTTTTTTCTCCATCTTTGGGGAAAAGGAAATGTATGGCAGTTACTAATTCTATCATATTTTATCACTCCTTAAGGTCACCTTTTCATGAACGTCCTCCGTGATCTACTTAGGATCACATATTAACTGTCAACAATTAATTTTAATAAAGTTCCCCATCAAAATTTATGTGCTATCCGTTATGGGCATATGTTTAAAACACCCTGATTAGTGGCAGTGTCTATTTCTCTCTTCACATATGCTCTAATGGCTCCAAGGCATACAAGAACTTATGTAATAAAGATTATATTAGGATCTAGGATAGAAGATTTTGCTTTTGTCTTATAAAAATTAGTTGCGTGGGACACACATAGGTGATTTCTCTGAATTGCCAGGCAAAGTCCATACCACTTACTTTGTATACACTACAGCATTTACCAATGCTCTAACAAACCAAATGAGGAGAGTACAGTTGTTGGTCCCCAGGATGTCCCCGTGAGATGTCACTCCCTCAGGCAGTGAGCTTCTCTATTCCACATGCTCAAGCATTGCCTCTTTCCACAGTTCCAAGTAGGACACTCCCAGAGGACAGGCTTTACTTGTGTCTTGATATGACTATCCTGCCTTCACCCTGGTGGTTCTTCTCTTTTGATCCTCTCTCTATTAGAGCACCGGTCACATTGCATGGTAATAGTGTTTACTTTTCTTCTATTAACCTGGTTTGTATAGGACGGAACTGGACCTAGTGATTGTTACAGAGCACACAGTCCCACTCCACAATAAACACCAGGCGCTCTTTAAAGGCGTTTCTCCCAGCACAGTGGAGACACTGGAACACACCAGTGGGATTTAAGTAATAGACATGTTCTTGAATTAGTGAGGTAGAGCCTTGTTGTATGGAAATATATTAATAGATCTGCTGTCATTCCAGACGAGAAATCAACCCACTTAGAGGATTCTGTACTTAGGTCTCAGTCGAGAGAGTGAAGCCATTACAGAGTAAAGCTGGAGCGTACCAGGAGAAATCATTGCCTGCACTTCTGAGTAAAAACCGGGTTCCATCTGTACTCGAAAACCATACGAGGATGCTACCACTATGAGTTTTTGTTGTGTAGGATCATGTTGTTCTTAGGGGATATACGGTAAGCATTGAGGGGTAAGGTGCCATGTCTGCACTTAGATACAGATGCACAGAGACGGAGATCTCTGGATAGGGCCAGGGAGAAAGGAAGCAAGTGGAACAAAAGATAACTGTCTACCTGTAAGGTGAGGCCTGTTCACCATCCTGTTTTGAACTTGAGTTTTGTCTGTTATTTCGCCAAAGCTGCTGGCTCGTTGGTGTCCTTCACGTTCCTTAACGTCTCTAAGCCTTAGCCATTTCTTTAAAAACAGACAATGGCTGAGATTACTGGCAAGTTTGCCGTGCAGTTTAGGTGACACTAGTGTCAGGCTTCCAGTCAGGGTTCAAAGGACGTCAGCTGCCTTGCTAATTACACCAGCTGTCTGAGCACTGATCGCATGTCTTAACATTGCCATTGTCTTGTATGGAGCTGGGGATTGAACCCATGGCTCATGCTTGCTAGCCAAGCATTCCACCACTGAGCTGTAGCTGGAAATCTGGGGACCTCCACCGTGTCCATTTTAAATGCACAATGCAGGTATATTAACTACTGGATAGTGGAAACCTTACACTAGCTATAGGTGACACAAAGGCTTATAGAGACAAAGTATGTTTTGACTTTTCTTGATCTCTGAAGTTATAAAGTAGTTGCTAAAATATCAAAATGTTGCCCCAGGAAAGGTCTCCTTAACTATTTTATTACTTTTTCTTTTGGTTAAGACAATGAATGAATTTTCCACTTGTCAAAAACCTTAAGAGTTAGGACATTCTTTACCATGTAAAGAATCTTTAGAGATCTCCTCGTGCTTTTATTCTTTACACCCCTGGACTACATTTGCATCCTGCTTTCCAAATTGGTTTGTTGAAACATACAAGCTCAACCATTTGTACATAGTAACAGCAAGCAGGCTGTGTGTGTGACAAGTTCTATTCTGAACGTTCTACTACTCACGACCCTGGCTTGGGGGTGAGCACTAGCCATGGATACACAGGAACATGAGCACAGGCAGCTGGTTTAATTTACTTAACATCAAATGGTGGGTGAGGAGGGACAGTGTCGTGCTATGCACCTGGACAGTCACTCACAGCAGATCACATCCACATATCCACTCTCGGCCTATCTGATGATGCACAGGCAAAGAAAGGACCACATCTCTAGGTTAAGGTGCCCAGGAAACGGGGCTGAGGATTTAGCTCAGTGGTAGAGCGCTTACCTAGGAAGCGCAAGGCCCTGGGTTCGGTCCCCAGCTCCGAAAAAAAAAAAAAAAAAAGAACCAAAAAAAAAAATGTTTAAAAAAGGTGCCCAGGAAACAAAACATTTACAGGAAATCCTTATTTATGGAGAAACCACAAAGGTCCTATACAAACGTCAGTTTCCCAGTTTCATTAAGTCAGCAGTTGGATATTCTTTGCACATCTTCTTAGCCAGTGTCTTAACCTTGTCTGTTTCCTTGGTTCACTGTTTCTCTTGGCTGGGGCAAATAGTTCCCATCTGTGTTAAGCTAGAGCCACTTACTGGATGCTAAGTCTCTCGTTTTCTGGTGAGTGTGTCATTGTGTTCAAGGGTGGTAATTATAGGAATTGGGTGTTCTTCCACATGGCCAAGAGCCTCGGCAATGTAAGGACTCTGACTGTTCTGACATATGATGGGCTAATTTGAGGGCAAATGTTCTTTTGAGGTGGTTTTGTTTGAGATCTTGGATACTGTAAGTTCAAAGACACTGGCTGACAGACCTTAAGGGTTTCATTATAGGTGAGAATTATAGAGCAGAAATCAAATTAAAAACATTGCTTTCCCTAAAAGTCTTAGCAAGGAAGGATGTATGTGTGTTTGTATGTTATGCCTTTTATCTCTAATCTATTTGGAATATATATATATATATACATATATATATATATATATATATATATATATTCATGTTTCATGTGGGGGTTGTAGCCAGTGAATTGAGAGTAAAGGGGGCTTAAAAACAGGCTTTGGAATTTTTATAATTTTCTTCCAAAATGTTTCATGTTTTCTTATTCTACACACTTTCAAAAACTATGTGCTGGTTTAGAGCCCAGAGGACCCAGAAAAAGACAGAAGAACCACCTCAATAGTGGCTCCCACGGGTGCCCGCTGGGACTTTCTTTGGGCACACAGGGTCTGAGTGCACTAAGGCTCCCCGTGTCTTAGGTGCTACAGGCATTAGAGTTTGATTGTCTCTGTGGAATCACAGACTATTATCAATTTAAGAGACTTTAGAACCAACTCAGTCCCAGCCACTTACCTGAGACACAGTGGAAATGAGACACAGGCCTTTTGCCTACAGGTGAGTCTAAGAACATTTGTAGTCCCAGGCTCTTTCTGAGGTTGTGCCCAATCAATAAAGCTATTAAAATCAATAGCCTCAGCCAAGCCATAGCTCAGGACTCAAAAACTAGAGTCAGGGCAGAATCTTGACTGCCTTAGTCACAGTGAGGAATCCACAAGCCACTTTACTCCACCCAAGCTCTGGTCCTCCAGGTTTAGAATAGGGATTATGAAACTGGACCACACTGATGTGAAGTGCAAAACTGTGTGTGTAACTCTCTATTCCCTTTTCACGGTCCCCGGGAAAAGCCTATATGGTTTACATTAGAATCCCCAGGATGAGTGAATAAGAATGAGTGAGCTTAAGCACTGTTACTCTGCTGACTTCATTAAGTTGCCCATTAGATCTTGGTTATAACGCAAAACTGAGAGAACTCCAGAGGCTAAGACCTGGGTCTTTTAGAAATAGGACTGGTTTGCGGAGATAAGAAGACAAAAGTTACAGATTTATCCCACCCATATAGGCAAAGCAAAGAATGCCAGAATTCTTTGTATACTCTTAATTAGTTTAGGTGTCAAGTCATACCAAACTGCTTAGCAGTGTCCTGTTAGCCTCTCTTCCAGCTTCCCTTGAGGGTGGTGCTGTGCTTGTCTGGGTCATCTGTAATCTCTGGCATCGAGCACTCTGCCGCATTACATGATGAGGGCCACCCCAGAAAGAGAACATGGCACTCAGGGATTTTGTAAGGAGTAAAGATCTATCTCAGATTATAATTTCCACATGTTCAAGGCACTGTTCTGCCGGGTATCTCCTGGAAGTGTCACTTGGGGCTGATTCTTCCCTCTCTTAACCTGTGTGGTCAGGAAGCTGGGTCCTGCGGCCATGACCAGCTGACTTACACTGAAGGAAACTCATTTGTTAAAATCCCCTCGAGGAGCAGCCCTTGCAGCTAAAGTACTTAAAATGTGCTTTGGTCCCTTGGCAACAAGCTACCATGAAACTCAGCCTAACTGAGAATCAATAGCTCGCTGCCTGCCTCCCAACCCCCACATGACCCACCTCACACCCTATTCCCCAGTAGACTCTGCTCTAAGGAATCAGTGACCTAACTAGAGAAAATCCAAAGTCTGAGTCCCCCATGGTCAAAATCGAGATAATACCACCTGCTCGGCCGTTTCCTGTCATTGTCCCTTCCCCAATTAGATGGTAGACTGGGCATTGCTCTGAAAGTAGCATATAATACTGTTCACTGACGATAGCTCATATTACTGTGCGTGAGCAAGCAACGAGCTCCGTTACACAAATTACTTTAAAAGACGAATCCTGTGGTTATTACAAGTTTGGCTGTATTGATACTTAGAATATACACTACATCAAAGTCAAAGAAAAGACTAGAGGTAAGCTGAGATAATAAGCAGTAATTTTTGCTTAGGGATACATACATGATGTGCGCGTTCACACTGTTCATTTGACACGAAATGTAATCGTAAGTTACGATCATCATCCTCAGGTGCCACTGGGTTCCTCAAATTCCAGCTCGTCTTAGATCTGCTGTGAGGTGTTGGTGTTGGAACTTCACCTGTCTGGGCCCCTGCCTCCCTCTTACAATATCGTCTGCACTTTCTGTCAGCTTTGGCATTTACAAAGTGGATTGGATTATTAATCACCCTAATCTCTCTGATTTAGATGGTACAAAATCCAAAAAGATCTGGTCCATTCTTGAAAGCTGAAAAAAAAAGGGACCTACGCACAACCCCAGACTACTCAAGTGCCTCAGGAAAATCTCACCTCGGCACAACAGGAGCTCTCGCGTTGGCCAGGCTCCGTTCTTCTGTTAACAACTATGGAACCTAACTTGGTTAGTTTAGTTTAGATTATTTATGAGCAGTCCCTCCTGATCCTACATTTCCCGCACATGCGGGCCATCTCACAGGTCTGTCCCCCAAGGGCACCGCACGGCCCCCCTCTATCAGATTTCCTCTCCCCATCCCGCCACCCCAACCCTGACTGCCCAGGTCCCCGGCCACGTGCGCCGCCGGCGCCCGCTGGAACCCCGCCCGCCCCGCACACTCCACAGCCCGCGTCCCCGGAGCGCATACCTGTGTCCCTGTCCCGGGTCTCGGCTGTCCTCGCTCCGTGTCCCCAGGCGCCCGCGGCGGCCGCGCACAGGAAGCCGGCGCCGCGAACCGGCGACCCTTTTATAACCCGCTCGTGACTCATAACCGACCAGCGCCGGCTGCAAAAGCCCCCGCCTCGCCCCCTCCCGCCGGTTCTTGGAACCTCCGGCTCGAAAAACTTTTTTCTTTTTAAAGGAAAAGTCGAAGACAAAAAAGAAGAAGAAAAAAAAAAAAAGTCCAGCGCTGCGAGGAACCGGGTGTTCCCCTTTCCCTTCCTCCGGGGTCACTATGCGTGTTTTCTCCTACACGCGCGTGGACTTTCCTGACCCGCTGTGCTGTGCTTCATTCTTAAAGGAAACGCATTCAAATGCCGCCGCAGGGGAAGTTGCTAACTTTTAGCAGCAGAGTGGCCGGGAGTCTGTACACCCTCCAGGCCGCCGAGGGACCGGGGTGGAAGGCTTGGCGAGCCTCCCATCAGGACAGACAGGGCTCCAGGGCATCCTGCTCGCCCCTCTCTTCTCTCTTCCCCTTGACCCTTGCACACCCCGCCATTGATTGGGAATGCGCAACAGGTCTGAGAAAGTACTTGCCTTGCCAGGACCTGCATTTACACGTGGGCATCCTAAAGCTAAACAACTTTAGCTTTTTAATTCGTTAATTTTGACCTCACCGGCCTTACATTCTGTTCTTTGCTTTCCTCCTGCGACTTTATTCCTTACTCTCATCCTCTTTCCCTCCACCAAAAGGAGGCATTTTCTTGGAGCAGACCAGTTGATACCTGAGTACTGGCAAAAAAAAAAAAAAAGACCATCCTAGCAAGGTTATACCGCAAACGTGCAGGAGAAACGCCTTCAGGAGGCTCCATTCAGTTTAGAGCAGTGGTTCTCAGCCTTACTAATACTGCGACCCGTTAATACCGTTCCTCGGGTTGTGGTGATCCCAACCATAAAATTATTTCGATGCAATTCCATATCTGTTATGAATCCTAATGTAAACATCCGATATGCAGGATATCTGTTTTGCGACCACTGTGAAAGGATTGTTACACCCTTTCCAGCAACCACCCCCCTCCCCCGCAAAGGGATTCCCATCCACAGAGAACCTTGACTAGAGGAAGAAGGAAATAGAAGTGGAGCAAAGGGTTGAGACAGACCGACTTCACCGTCATGGACCCATTAGTTTTTTGTTTGTTTGTTTGTTTGTTTTGTTTTTGTTGTTGTTGTTGTTTTGTTTAAGATAAGGCGGGTCACTCTGCATTCCAGTAAGAGCGGCCAACCCTTGGACCTTCCATCCCAAGGTCAGAAGACGTGTAAGAACAGGTCTTGCAGAATGGATGTGAGAATCTTGGTTTCTAATCTCCTGAATGAGGGAGGAGTTGGAAATTACAGCAATATTACAGACTGCCCAGGTCTGTTCAAGGAACTTGTGAGCATTTTAAAAACCTCTCATTTTAAGGCATAAAATTTCCCCCTGTATAATTTATAGAGTGACCATGTTGGTTATAAGTCATATTTATAAAGCATTTGACATAAGTCAGGCCTTCCCCTAAAACTCCACATATGTTTGTGGACATTCCGAGAGGAGGAACGTGAGGTACACAAAGATTAAGAAAACAATTTATGTCAGCTAGTAGAGGTTGAATAAGCCGAGAATGAAATCCATCTCTAGCCTAGGTGGTTTCGCTGTCTACTCAAGCGTCTTTAGATCCCTGTAGCATCTGGGAGCCCAGGAAAAACCAGGCAGAACAAACAACAGGGCCTCCCAGGCAGTCTATGCGTCCTGTCCTGCTAGGTAGAGAGCTCTGTGAGGTCTGTCAAAGATTCTTTGCCCCTGTCCCTTAGACTAGGCGAACCTGCTTTCCATCCCTCAGGTAACAAGCTCATATCACGTGGTGTAACCGAAGCAGAGTCTGTAGTTCTCCGCCTCCATCTGTCAGGGGAAGGAGCGTTATCAACGCAACCCCACCTTTCGTCCTTCTTCTGTTTTAATCCCTAATGGGAACTCTCAGCTTCACGGACAAAGAAATGGGCTCCTGGTGTCCGATCTGCTAAGATTTCACATTGACTCTGGTTATGGAAATTGGGAGCTAAATCTCTCTACATTTTAGGATCCTCCTCTGGACGAGGGAAGGATAATAGGATGGTTAGGGGCAGAACTGTCTAATCCTAAAATGGGAACACTAAAGGAGAGCTTTCTCCTACCACACAGAGTTACTCTTGTTGAATGTGGGGCCTGAGAGTAGCTGATAAAAGGTTAAATAAAGCCCTAAAAGTGGACAATGGGGCCAGTGACCTCATAGGAGGAAAGGACACCAGATTTTTCTCTCATTCCTGTTCCTCTTCTCCCTCTCTACAAAGAGCATAACACCTGAATGACAAGATGGTTGTTTATAAGCCGGGAAACGAGTCCTCTCCAGAAACCACACTGGCTGGACCCTGAGCTTGGCCTTTCTATCCTTCAAAAATCAAGATTTATTTATTTTTAATCCCAGTGGCTCAGTGTATAGGTATTGTTATGCCAATACTAGGATAATGTGATTAATGAACTTGTTTTGATTAATACAGAGTATCTGTTCCGACTTGCTGGGACACATTTATACCAAGGCTGTGGGCAGAAGCCCTCCCATGTTAAAGCCCCAGGGTGCACTGCTTGAGAACGTGATCTTATTTGAGCATAAGGGCTTAATGATATAATTAGTTAAAATCAGATCGTTGGCGTAGTGTGTGCTCTGCACCCATTATACCTGGTGCCCTTGTAAAAAGAGCCTGGTGCAGGAAGAGACACAGAAGGAGGGCAGAGGAGAAGTGAGGAGCTGCGGTGTGTAGGGAGGCCTTGCGCAGGCTTCTCCCTTCCCAGGCTCCGTCTTGGACTTCCAGTTATGGGTGTGTTTGTGCTGTGACTCAGATCCAGTTTGTGGTCCTTTGCCCTGGTGTCCCTAACAAAGTGACAAAAATGTGCCCGGGGCTCATTTGGCCTTGGTTCCTCCCTTTCCTCCTACTCCACAACACCACCAGTAGCCTCCGAGATAAACATGGGGATTGTTGATACTGCTTTTTATAGATCGGATGAACCTCTTATAAGTTGTGGCAATGGGCCAACTGCAGGAGTGAAAAACTCCTGCTGGGAGTCCGGAAAGTCCACAAAGATCGGTGGAATTCACGACCATCACAGGGAACAATTAGAAGCCAGCTTTCTGTCTCTCTTTCCAAAAAAATAAATTGCGGGGGGGGGGGGGGGAATAAAAATAATCTGTGAAGCTTAACCAAGTATTGAACCCAGGCCTGGTGATTACTACACCCAGCAGCTTGGAACTTGGCTCTTTGGAAGGATATGAGAGGGACACATCTCCGAGTGTGTAATGCATTTGAGGTGGCTGGAAAGAGACAGACCAGAGTGTCAGGCTTGGCCAGTTCATTTAAGGAAGCCCAAGATTTCGGCTCAGTGTTAACAATAACATGGATATTATTAATTATCCTGTGAACTTGTGGATGCTCTCCATCCCCGGGGATGAGGCTGGATTGGTTTCCTCTGGACTCCATCAGTGAAGCAACCATAATTGATGCCTGGGGCTGTAAAATGTGGCCTTCATAAGATGTCCAGACTTAATGGTGTCCATTTGATTTGTCACAAACAAAGCATGGTGTTTATTCTCCTATCATAATTTACTTTTTCATGCTTTCACTGTTTGTAACATTTTCGATGCCCAAGTCTGAAGTCTACAATTTTATTAGTTTTTTGTTTTTTTTTTACCCACATTTCTTTTGTAAATGGGTTACTGGTTTAGCATAGTCTGTGACCTCCCCTTAAATGCCTTCAGAGGATAAAGGAATGGTCTTCTATCTCCCACCCCCCAACTCCACAAACTAGAGAGCATTTGTCTTTCAACCTGCTCTTTTCCATGTCCCCTCTTCAAATAACAGCGAAGTAAGACTTCTGCCTAGGATACAGTGTTCACCGCAATGGCTACTTGTTGAAACAAGGTCTCTTAAGATTCCTGCGCGCATACACTGCCTTCTGTGGATAGTTTTCTTTGTAAGCTTTATGTTTCAGCTTTTGGGATGCAGACTCTCCACTTTCGGCCCATGCCTTCTTTTCAAAGTGTGAGCACCCAGGTTGTCACAGTGTCTTGGACCTTTTCCTACTGTGAAGGAAGGGAGGGGCTCTGGGGACTAGACTGAAATTCTCTGAACATTTTGTTTAATGAGCAACCTTGGAAGGGAAGCGCTCATGCCTTCGGCTCTGTCCTTACCCCACACAGAACAGGTTCCTCTGCCTGCCCCCTCTAGCACTCATCTTGATTTAGTATCTGACCCCAGCCACACTCTTATCTCAATGGGCCTGGCCCCGTGCTCTCAGCTTTACTTAGTGAATAACGAGTCATTAGTAAATCAATTCTCCATGGTCTTTTCTTCCCCTTCCTCCATGAAATAGTGGGGAGACTCCTCTAAGCACCAGTGCCTTTCTTTTTTTTTTTTAAGATTTATTTATATTTATTATATAAGTACACTGTAGGTGTCTTCACAGGGCATCAGATTCCATTACAGATGACTGTGAGCCACCATGTGGTTGCTGGGATTTGAACTCAGGACCTCTGGAAGAGCAGTCAGTGCTCTTAACCACTGAGCCATCTCTCCAGCCCAACACCGGCGCCTTTCTATTCTGTGTTTTGTTTTCTGCCTGAAGCCAAGTATCCTGTGGACCATGTTCTAGAACTTCCTCAGAGTTCGGACGCTGCTCATCGTATCTCTCTTCCTGTCCTTATGGTGTTACTGAATTCTACTGGATAAGGACCCCCATTTTTTTTAATTGCATTTTTAAATTTACATTTTAAATGCTATCTTTTCCTGTTTTTTTCCTCCAGAAACCCGCTACCCCATCTCCCCTTCCTTGCTTCTATGAGGGTTGCTCCCTCACCTACCGCCCACTTCCTCCCTCCCAACTCCCCACCCTGACATTCCCTCACACTGGGGCATCGAGCAGTGTCAGGACCAAGGGTCTCTCCTCCCACTGATGCCTAACAAGGCCATCTTCTGCTACATATGTGGATGGAGCCATAGGTCCATCCCTGTGTTCTCTTGGGATGGTGGTTTAGTCCCTGGGAGCTCTGGGAGCGGGGAGCTGGTTGGTTGATATTGTTGTTCTTCCTATGGGGTCGCAAACATCTCCAGCTACTTCAGTCCTTTCTTTAACTCCTCCAGTGGGAACTCCATTTTCAGTTCAGTGGTTGGCTGAGAGCATCCACCTCTGTATTTGTAAGGCTCTGGAAGAGTCTCTGAGAAAACAGTTATATCAGTCTCCCGTCAACATGCACTTCTTGGCATCTGCAATGTCTGGGTTTGGTTGCTGTGTATGGGATGCATCCCCAAGGGCCCCCATCTTTATGATCTCTTTAACTATATCCTAAAAGTCTTATATATAAATGTATTTATATTGTGGTTAGGGCTTCAATATAAGAATTTAGGAGGATGTTAGTTCAAACCACAGCATTTTGTTTCCTCCCCAAATTACATGTCATTTTCTCATATCCATCTATCTATCTATCTATCTATCTATCTATCTATCTATCTATCTATCTATCTATCTATTGTCTATCTATCTATTATCTATCTATCTATCTATCTATCTATCTATCTATTGACTATCATCTATCTATCTATCTATGTATCTATCTATCTACTATCATCTATCTATCTATCTATTATCATCTATCTACTATCATCTATCTATCTATTATCATCTATCTATCTATCTATCTATTATCTATCTATCTATTATCTATCTATCTATCTATCTATCTATCTATCTATTATCTATCTATCTATTATCTATCTATCTATCTATCTATCTATCTATCTATCTATCTACCTATCTATCTATCTATCTATCTCTTTAGATATCCCAGATCAACAGGCTCCAGTGTTTTAGCTCATTCTAGCGCTAACTTTAAAATGCATACTCTGTCTGAATACCTTCCAAATGAGATATGGAAGAGACTACAAAAGTGATTCACGCCGAAGAAATTTGCTTCTCTGCCTGTGGACCCCTGAAACCAGACAAGTTATTTGATTCTAAAATATAATGGAGGGACAGACAGGACAAACATTCTTATTCAAAACAGACAAAAGTAGAGAAGGGAGAGGAGGTGGCATGTTACAGGTGTTCAAAAGCAGACAAGTCGTGGTTCAGTTGGTTGTACAGGTTGAGTTTGATCTTTGGTTCAGTGCTTTGCCTTCCAGCTCTCCCGGGTTCTAGAATGTTGCAGTGTCGCCGGGATAGCATCCTGCAGGTTACCTATCTTGTCCAATCAAGGCAGTGGTCTTGACGACCTTCGAATCACCTTTCAAGCTGGGTTTTTTTTTCCTTTCTTAAAGAATGGGATATGTTTATTAAACAAAACACTCTGTTGCCTATCAGGGCCAAGGAGTTGGATATCTTTCCTTTATTCCATTTTTACTCTGTCCATTTCAATTCATTCTGAAAATGGTTTGCTTATCTAACTGCAGAGGCCCTTACTGAACCGTCCTCCAGCGACACCCTTGGTGTCCTCTTACTATTCTTTTTGCCATAGACTTACAGTTTCCAAGTCTTCTTGTTCCTTTGCTAACAATTCCTTCTTATTCACTCTTACTTCCAACTTTACTGTAATCTAAACTACTCCTTCAACACTCTGCTTAGATAAATCTTCCACTAAATAGCCAGTTTCATCACTCTCAAGTTCTATGGGGTTTGTTTTGTTTTGTCCTTTGTCATTTTGTAAAAGGGTCAGGTTTTTCTCCCGTTTTTGTTTTTTAACAGCATAATTCTTATTTCAGCCCGAGACCTCACTGGCATAGCCTTTAGCGAACATGTTTCAGCCAACAGCTTCATGACTACCATGTTTTCATCAACAAGATGCCATCTTTCTCTCCGGCTCTCTACTCTTCATTTTAAATATCTATAGCTCCCATCTTTCCAGCACATGTTTGAGTCTCTGGATGGAATCCAGTTCTGAAAACTCCTTTGGTATTTAATACTTTAAATATTACTTAATAATTAATATTTAAAACATGCTCCGATTCTTAGTGCCAAAGTCGTTATTACTCTGCTACGGTTAACTCAAACAAACTACCAGAGACATAGTAACTAAACTGACAGAATCTTATTTCTAATAATTCTAGAGCTAGGGTGAATAAGTTCAACTCTGAGGCCCATTAGATGCCCTGTGGGTGCTGTTTCCCTGGCTTGCAGAAGTCCACCTTCTTACTGTGGCTGCAGGGCTCGTCACCCTGTGCACAGGCAGAGAGAAATTCCTCTGCCTCTTCAGGTAAGCCCGTCTACTCTGTTGGATTTAAACCCCACCTGTGTGAATTTAATTAACCTTTCGTTAGCCCTCAAAACAACGTCTCCAAATAAAAATCAGGGTCATGGTTCAATCGACCACACTCGCTGTGATAAGGGTACTAGGTTAGGTTTTCCCTTTGGTGTAAATAAAATAATTTGTTTTTCCTCTATGAAACTTTAGAAAGAAATAAAGGTCTGAGGGTACAGAAGATGGCTCAGGTGATTTTTAAAGTAAAGCATAGTATTCTAGGATCACAGCTGAGACATTCCCCCTCCTACCGTGTGGGATGCCCTGATGACCCCTGCCTACCATCTTGCAGCCCAGGCAGGGTAGAAGACACCCAGAGGCCTGGACACCCTGAGGTAAGCAAGCAAGTGCTGGGGAGATCGGAGAGAAAGAGAATCAAAACGGGGTGTGCACAAGGAAGATAGGCAGAACTGGAGACTCCAGGTCAGTAAGGATCAGCTTGGCTTGAGCAGCCTGCACTGCCACCTGAGGCCATATCTGGGTCCATGTCCCTGTAGAATTGGCCCATGTTACCACCAAAGGGCAAGCAGACGTCCCAAGTCTTGGCTGCTGACTGGGGCCATGTTGATGTCTGAGGGCTGTGAGAGCTGACCTCATCCCATTGCCTGGGCAGCATGGGAGAGCAGGCCCCAATTGTGTGACAGTGGGAGAGCTATCCTTTCCCCTCACCAGTCGCAGCGTGTGAGAGAGAGGCCATATGCCTCACCTGGGCAGCACAGTAGAGCTGGCCATGGCGCTGTGGGAGTGGGAGAGCCAGCCCCATCCCTTGGTGGCTGGGTGGTGGCATGGGCAAGGGATATATGGCTCTTCTCCTTGCTACCACCTGCAGCGGTGTTGGAGAGTTGGCCCCAATGGCCTGGGAGAGGAAGAGCAGGCAGGCTGACAAACTCAGCTATCACCCTGGCCTCGATCCAGGGGTGTGAGTTGGCCTACCCCAACATCTACCCCATCTATGTACTGCTGGAGCATGTGGGCTGGTCGTGCAGATCCAAAGCCACAGGATCTCCACGGCACAGGGCAACAACGGGAGATCCAAGAAGAGTCCTAGTAGGATCCAGTATTCTAGAATAGCAGAAGCCAGAAGCCTTGAACCTGACCAATGACTAAATGTAATGAACATTCCTAAGTAAAGCTGTTTGAGCAAAAGGGTATATTCTGTGTGATACACCACAGCTTCCATGGCAAGATGCTATTACTTAATTAATTAATTAATTAATTAATTGTTTTCTTTTGGGAGGAGGTTGCAAAGGTAGAGGTTGGGTATGGAGGGATGGATGTTGGATGCATGATGTGAAACTCACAAAGAATGAATACAAAGTTAAAGACAAAGGAAGATTATTCTGAAGTTCATCTTATTGAGTGTACCAAGAATGACTGCCATGGGTTTAGAATGTGGGAAAGAAGTAGATTCTAAGGAAAAGTTTGGAGAGTGGGAGTAAACCAGAAGTCAGAGCCACATAGACCCACAAGGTTATCGTTAGCTTAGACAAAGTGGTTGTGAGAATAACCCATGAGGTACTTAACATTGCTGTATTGAACAGAAAACACACACATTTAAATATGTTCCAGGCTCAGTTACCTCTGGTATAACAAAATAGTTCCCATGACAAGATAAACAAAAAAGGTGGACCTCATTTTATTACATTTTCAAAGAGGCCCCAAAGGACTGTGCAGTTAACATTCCTCCTTTGTAGAAGTGGCCAATGTCTTTCACGTCAAGGCTTCTGTTCATTTCTCTGTCCTGCATTGCAAACAATGCTTTGTTGGCATTCTGTGTATTTTTAACTCTTCCCCAAAGTCCTCTGATTCTTCCAGTCGTCAAAGCCAGACCTTCTGCTCAACGTTTCAGGACTCTAATTGTCCTGTCTTTATTATTGTTGTTGCTTAACTTGCGTGGTGCAGGGGATTGGATCCGTGCCCTTGAACATGCTAGGCAAATGTTCTATCCCTGAGTTATATCCTCAGCTCCATGTTTCTATATTAGTAAACTTCGCTCTTAACACTTAATCTTGATTTCTATCATGTGACTGCTTTATCAGTGTTTAGCTGTTAATAAATAATATTCCCAGGAAACAGAAGGCCAACAATAAAAACATTATGTTCATGTGTTCCAAGATGTGCCAGGAGTTACTCACACCTGGAATCTCAGCGTCTGAGAGGCTGAAGCAGGAGTATTACCATACATTTGAGACCCTCTTGGGCTGCAGAGCAAGACTTTGTCTAAAACAAAACAACAAAACCGAACCAAGATTGCTTGAACAATTTTGATTTAACAGATTAAAGATCTATTAATGTAGATAAAGTATTTAGCATCTACTAGAATGTTTCATATTTTTTTTTTATGAACACATTCCTTAAAGAATACTGTAAATTGATTTTCAATTTGTCCATTGTCAGAACTCTGTGAGATCAAGTTGTGGTTTGCCTTGGAGTTATCTGTATTTTGATGCTAATTCCACTGCCCCAAGGACAGCTGCCTAGTCTTGTACTCAGGACTCAGGTGACTTCACCAGAAACTTCTCCCCATTGAATTTGTAAAATACTGGTGAGGAGCAGGTACAGGACAGAAGGAGGCCTGTCATTGGAGGAGAAGGATGGGTGGGCGGGAGAGAAGTTTGAAGGAAGAGGAGGAGACTAGAACGGAGGAGAAGAGACAAGAAAGGAGAGAGAGAGAGAGAGAAAGAGAGAGAGAGAGAGAGAGAGACAGAGAGAGAGACAGAGAGAGAGACAGAGAGAGAGAGAGAGAGAGAGAGAGAGAGAGAGAGAGAGAGAGAGAGAGAGAGAGAGAGAGAGAGAAGCCATGGCAGGACAATGGAGGCTGACGTAAAGATCTCGCTCTGTGTATTTACAGGTTGTTAGCAATGTTCCTAAGGGATGGATGGTACCGGGCTTTGTATGTTTAAGTGGGCAATTATTATATCTTATCAATTGGATCTACAATTATTGTGTTGTGTGTTCTTTTATGTGGTGGTTTGAGTGTAATAAAGTGTGCGGCGGCAGGAGAAACTGAGCCACCAAGGAGTTGGGATGCGTTTCTGCCAAGACATCTAGCAGATATCTTGGGGTACCATGGTGCAGACCTAGAGGGGTAAAAGACCACAATACATTTTTTATTTTTTATATTTTTACAACAACAAGATCAGACTTTCTTCTCTCTGACCTCAGCTATCCAAATAACTGAATTCACTGTCTCCTTTATTAAGCACCTCTGATTTTTCTTACTGCACAGTTCAGTAAGAGAAGTTCAGTTCATTAAGAATTCTATAATAGAGTCAACCTTAGAACTATAGTCTAATACCATCTACTTTACATATCTATTTTGTTACCATTTATTATTCATTAGTGGCGTTATTAACCACTAATCCTCTAGGGTTAACTGTCTCCTGTGTCATGCATATGTATCCAGAGTAGTGTGTCTTACAACCTCCACTTTGTTTTTTTTGAGAAAGAGTATTCTCAAGTAACTCTTGCTATGTTGGAACTCATTGTTTAGACCAGGGTGGCCTTGAACTCCTAGAGCTTTGCTTGCTCTGCCTGCTTTGCCTGTCTCTTTCTTCAAAGTCTTGGAATTAAAGACATGTTCTATGATGCCCAATCCAGATATTTGTGATGGTTTGTATATACTTGGCTCAAGGAGTAGCACTATTTGGTGGTGTGGCCTTGTTGGAGTAGGTGTGTTACTGTGGGTGTGGGCTTTAAGACGCTTATCCTAGCTTCCTGGAAGCCAGTGTTCTTCTAGATGCCTTCAGATGAAGATATAGAACTCTCAGCTCTTCCAATACCATGCCTTCCTGGATGCTGTCATGCTCCTGCCTTGATGATACTGGACTGAACCTCTGAACCTGTAAGCCAGCCCCAATTAAATGTTGTCCTTTATAAGCGTTGCCTTGGTCATGGTATCTGTTCACAGCAATAAAACATTAAAACCCTAAATAAGACAATACCTGAAATGAGCTGTTGAGTTCTTACACAAAGTCTGCAATAGTTTTCTACTGTAGTCAGAATAAATCCCAAATTTCTAATCTGTTTTGTGGAATCCTGTAGCGTTTGGTCCTACTTATTCCTCAGATCTCACCTATTAATTTTCCATATCCTACAGCCCTTATTTTTGTATTCCTGAAAATTAACTATCCTCACACCTTTATATTGTATTATGATGGTCACTATGACCCTTCTCGAGTTTAACTTCTCTAGCCACTAAGAAAGAATTTTCAAGAGAAATATGCAAAGATGTGTGACACAGAATTTTGATGTCTTCCATCTATTAGAAGGATAAAATCCCCTGCTCCTGGTTGTTGGCATTTCAGCTGGCCTGTGCAGATCTTGTCTGTAGAACATGGGATCTGAGGACCTGGAAGAATGGGGCAGACTGCAGTCTGACGCTGTAGACAATGTTACTGCAGTTCCAGTGTGCTTTTATACACAACTGCAATACAAAAGCAACGGTCCGAGAAAGGTTGTTCGAGCTCAGAAACACATGTAAATAAATACCAGTAAACACACACTAAACAGTAATGAAGTAGCCCCCTTCCCTGATCTTTCTCAGGACAGACCAATTTAAACACAATTGCCTGGCATGGACTATAGACTGTATCTGGGAAAGCACGAAACGAGGCAGAAGGACATATCCAGGTTCAGAGGGCACTCACCAGGCTGGGTTCTATAGCTGTTTTATGACACTCAACAAGAATAAACATATCTTATAAATTGAGTGTACATGTTTGTCACAGAAGCCATGAAACCAAGTCTAAGAATAATCCAGAGAACAAAACACACCTGAGGTAAAAGGCTCTTTTTTTTTCCTGGAGCCTCTCTCACAGTTCCCCAAGGCATTGTTCACCAGGTATCATTCTTTTCACTGTGTTTCTACTTGCATCAAAAGGAACCACTTTGAGGAGTTGGCTGCACTGGCAAGAGATCCACTAAGCCTCTCTCAAGATGAAACACACAATTTAGGTTACCTTTACAATGAATTTGTCTTCTCTGTGAGAAACATGGTTACCCAAAGCAGTATGAGACTAAATAAAGAGAGCAGTCTATGGAATGTAGCTTGATAAAGATTGAAACCTTGCCCTGACACACATTCCTTTCTCAATGCAGAATGGGTAAGTACCCATGGAGCAGATACCCAGCAGTAAGGTCAGTGCCTTTTCCAGTGCTAACCTATGGCTCATATATTACACACTAAGGACTATCTATAAAGCTCTATAGGATCTGTAGATTGATGTAGAAATTACTTTTCTGTGTACAAAACATAGATTCTAACAAAGTGAACCTTCTCTGGAAGTTGGCATCTAAAAAGTTCAGTTTTCTGAAAAGATTTTCCCAGGTAGTGGCAAGTTAACCTAATACTACACTCTTCTTGATGTCAATTAAGATGCTCAGGTTAAACTACATTCCTGATGAGCCCTGAAGGTTCCCAGCCAGGGTGGTGATGGGAGGGGAGACTGCTGGGTGCAGTTGTGTTTACATGGAGGTTGACTTCCGTTTCTGGTTGGAATGGTCTATGGTGATCTCCACAACATACAACAACATCATGATAATAGGATATCTACAGAAGGCAATGGAACAAAAAAGTTCAAATGAATACTCTGTGTGTGTGTGTGTGTGTGTGTGTGTGTGTGTGTGTGTGTATACAGAAATATATTTAGGGTCAAAAAAGCAGGATAGGCTAACTGCAGATCTTCACCTCTCACTCCTCTTTTCTAAACCCATTCCACAAGTGTTACCCATCACTCTTCCTCTCAGACCACATGCTGCAGCCTTCTGTTCTTCCTCCTTCATCCTGTCCCCTTCTATAGAGGATCATACAGATCACAAGGTTTCCAGGAAATTTGAGATACTATGAAAAGGGCCAAATCTAAACATAACAGGAATAGAGAAACTGGACATAACAGAAATTATTTTCAACAAAATCATAGAAGAAAATTTCCTTAACCTAAAGAAGGCTATACCTATCAAGTCAAAAGTATAATACAGAACACCAGATAGACTGGACCAGAAAAGGAAATTCCTGTCAGCACAAAATCAAAACACAAAAATGTACAAAACAAAGAAAGAATATGAAAAGCTTCTAGGGAAAAAGACCAAGAAGTGTATAAAGGGAGACATATTAGAATAACAACTGATGTTTCATGGACATTCCTAAGGCTAGAAAAATCTGAATAGATGTTCTAGAACCTCTAAGAGACGACAGATGCCAGTTCACAATACTATACCCAGCAAAACTTTTAGTCACATAGATGGAGAAAATAAGACATTCCACGATAGAAAACAAATTGATGCAACCTCTGTCTACCAATCCAGCCCTTTAGAATACTCAAGAAGAAAAACTTCACCTGAATAGGTTGACAATATCCAAGGAATGTATTTCCTCCTCTAACACACAAACACACACACACACACACACACATCCACCACAGTAACAAAATAACAGGGGTCAACAAACATTTCCAATACTCATCGATATCTTTTAACATCAATGTTCTCAATTCTGCACTAAAAAGATACAGACTACCAGAATGGATGTGAAGAGAAGATCTGTTCTTCTGCATCTGAGAAACACATCTCAACATCAAGGATAAATATCACCTCTTGGTAAAAGAATGGGAAAAGATAATCTAAGCTAGTGAACCTAACAAGAAAGCTGGTGGAGTCATCTTAATATTTGACAAAGTAAATTTCAAACCAAAACTAACCAGAAGTAACAGGGAAGGACATTACATGCTCATCAAAGGAATAATCTACCAAGAGAACATTTCAATTCTGAATGTCTATGTGGCAAGCACAAGGACAACCAACTTTGTAAAAGAAACTACTTAGCTTCAATCACATATTGACCCTCACACACCAATACTGTAAGCTGTCAGTACCCAACTCTTGCCAATAAGTAGATAGGTCATCCAGACAAAAACTAGTCAGAGAAATGCTAGAGTTAACTGACATCATAAACCAAATGGACCTAACAGCTATTTACAGAACATTTTATCTAAATACAAAAGAATATACTTTCTTCTCAGCACCTCACAGAACTGTCTCCAAAACTTAGACATAAAGCAATTCTCAATAGGTACAAGGAAATTGAAATAACACCCTATATCCTATCACACCTCCTCGGTTGAAAGCTGGATATCAACAACAACAGAATGCTACAAACTTTGTAGAAACTGAACAACTCAGTATTGAACAAAAAATGGATCAAGACAGGAATTACAAAAGAAACTAAAGACTTTCTAGAATTGAATGAAAATGAAAACACAACATACTAAATAGATATTTATAGACACAACGAAGGTTGTTCTAAAAGACAAGTTCATAGCACTAAGTGCCTACATTAAAAAAAAGAGAGAGATCTCATACTGGTAACAATAACAATCTTGGAAACTCTATAACCAAAGAAGAAATCACATTCAAAATATTAGATGGCAGGGGCTGGAGAGATGGCTCAGTGGTTAAGAGCACTGACTATTCTTGCAGAGGTCCTGAGTTCCATTCCCAGCAACCATATGGTGGCTCACAACCATCTGCAATGGGATGAGTTGCCCTCTTCTGGTGTGTCTGAAGACAGCTACAGAGTACCCATATACATAAAATAAATAATTTAAAAATATTAGATGGCAAGAAATAACCAAAGTCAGGCTCAAATCAATAAAATAGAAATAATACAATACAAAGACTCAATGAAACAAAGAGTTTGTTCTTTTAGAAAAGCAGTAACATTGGCAAACCCTTATCTAAATTAACTGAAAGGTAGAGAGAATTACAGACCAATTTCCCTTATGAACATAATGCAAAAATTCTAAATAAAATACTTGCAAACTAAACCCAGGAACACCTCAGAAAGATTACCCACCATGATCATGTAGACTTCATCCTAAAGATGCAGGGATGGATCTATAAAAGAAAATCAATAAATGTAATCATTTATATAAACAAACCGAACAGACAAAAAGTGAGGTCATTTCATTAGATGCAGAAAAGGCCTTTGACAAAATGGCCTTCATGATAAAGTCCTGGAGAGATTAGTGCATGATACAAGGGACATATCTAAACATAATAAAGGCAATTAACACCAAGCGTATAGTCCATATTAATTCAAAGCAATTCCACTAAAAGTGGGAATAAAACAAGGTTTTCAATATTCTCCATACCTATTGAAAATAATACTTGAAGTCAGTGAGAGCAGTAAAGCAAATGAAGGAGATCAAAGGACTGGAAAGGAAAAAAGTCAAACTATCTTTTTTGAAGTATATGTAAGTGACCCCCACAATTCTATTGGGAAACTCCAACAGCTGATGGTCACTTTCAGCAAAGTAGCTGGATATAAAATTAACTCATAAAACAGTCATCTTCTTATATTGTGTATATGTATATGTCTGTCTATCTATATCTATCTATCTATCTATCTATCTATCTATCTATCTATCTATCTATCTATCTATCTATCTATCTATCTATCTATCTATCTCACCCTGTATAAAACTCAAGTCTAAGTGAATCAAAGACTGCAACATAAATGAGGCACACCGAACCTAATAGAAGAGAAAATGGGGACTGTCATTGAATTCGTTGGCATAGGAAAAAACTTTCTGCACAGAACGCTGTTAGCCTAGGTACTAAGATAAACAATCACGGGACCTCATGAAACAAGAGCTCATCCATTGCTGGTGGTAGTGCAAACTTGGAGAGCTACTACGGAAATCAGTGTAGTGATTTCTCAAGAAGATGGGAATCGATTTACCTCAAGATCCAGCTATGTTATTCTTGGGCATGTACCCAAAGCACACTTCATCCTACCACATTGCTGCTCTACTCATAACAGCCAGAAACTAGAAATAACCTAGATGCCCTTCAACAGATGAATGGATGAAGAAGATGTGGTACATTCACACAATGGAAAATTTAAAAAATAACGAATTTTGCCAAGTAAATGTATGCAACTAGAAAATACTATCCTGAGTGAAGTAACCCAGACACAGAAAGACAAGTATGGTATGTATTCACTTATATGGGGATATTATCTGTTAAGTAAATGGTAACCAAGCTACAGTCCATAGAACTGTAGAGGTCATGTAGAGATTAAGAGACTGGGGTGGGGGTGGGAGAAAGAGATCTCCCTAAGAAAAGGATGTAATGTAGCTAGTCAATGGGTGAGGGACTGGAAAGAAGAATCAAGACTGAGGAGTGAAGAAATTCAGAAAAAGACATCTCAAATTAGGTCCATTTAAGAGGTAGTCTGAAAACCCAATACAGTAGAAGCTTTGTTAAATATAGATACATGTATGAAGGGGATCTCTCTTTGTTGGAGTTTTTGTTGCTATGAGGAGACATTATGACCATGACCTGGCAATACTTATGAAGGAAAACATTTAACTGGGGCTAGTTTGAAGCTCAGAGGGGTTCAGTCCATTATCTTTACAGCAGGAATCATGCAGGAAGACATGGTTCGGGAGAAGTAACTGAGAGTTTTACATCTGGATTGGTAGGTAGCAGATAGCCACTAGACCTAGCTTGAGCTTCTGAGACATCAAAGCTCACCCCCCCCAGTCATGCACTTCCTCCAACAAGTGCACACCTGCTCTAACAAGGCCACACCTCCTAATAGTGACCGAGCACTCAAACTCATGAGTCTAGAGAGGACATTCCTATTCAACCAACCACAGGCTCTAAATGAAGTCACCAAATAATGGGGGAGGCAAAGCCTCAACTAGGCATCTATGGAAGCTTCCAATATTGGGATTAGGTTATGCCTAATTGAGTTTTGGCCAAAGGAGTTTTCTCCGTACCTTCCTTTTTAATAATGTGTTACAAATGCTTATTTGATTGCTTTTTTTTTTAACGTTTTTTTTTTTAACTTGAGTATTTCTTATATACATTTCGAGTGTTATTCCCTTTCCCGGT
Organism: Rattus norvegicus; assembly: GCF_021556685.1. Taxonomy (NCBI): domain Eukaryota; kingdom Metazoa; phylum Chordata; class Mammalia; order Rodentia; family Muridae; genus Rattus; species Rattus norvegicus. The sequence continues at coordinate 37,429,196 of NC_141544.1, read as the reverse complement.
TTCCGGGCAAACATCACCCTCCCCCCTCCCCTTCCTTATGGGTGTCCCCCTCCCAACCCTCCCCCCATTGCCGCCCTCCCCCCATAGACTAGTTCACTGGGGGTTCAGTCTTAGCAGGACCCAGGGCTTCCCCTTCCACTGGTGCTCTTACTAGGATATTCATTGCTACCTATGAGGTCAGAGTCCAGGGTCAGTCCATGTATAGTCTTTAGGTAGTGGCTTAGTCCCTGGAAGCTCTGGTTGCTTGGCATTGTTGTACATATGGGGTCTCAAGCCCCTTCAAGCTCTTCCAGTTCTTTCTCTGATTCCTTCAACTGGGGTCCTATTCTCAGTTCAGTGGTTTGCTGCTGGCATTTGCCTCTGTGTTGGCTGTATTCTGGCTGTGTCTCTCAGGAGAGATCTACATCCGGCTCCTGTCGGTCTGCACTTCTTTGCTTCATCCATCTTGTCTAATTGGATGGCTGTATATGCATGGGCCACATGTGGGGCAGGTTCTGAATGGGAGTTCCTTCAGTCTCTGTTTTAATCTTTGCCTCTCTATTCCCTGCCAAGGGTATTCTTGTTCCCCTTTTAAAGAAGGAGTGAAGCATTCACATTTTGATCATCCGTCTTGAGTTTCATTTGTTCTAGGCATCTAGGGTAATTAAGCATTTGGGCTAATAGCCACTTATCAATGAGTGCATACCATGTGTGTTTTTCTGTGATTGGGTTACCGCACTCAGGATGATATTTTCCACTTCCGAACATTTGCCTACGAATTTCATAAAGTCGTTGTTTTTGATAGCTGAGTAATATTCCATTGTGTAGATGTACCACATTTTCTGTATCCGTTTCTCTGTTGAAGGGCATCTGGGTTCTTTCCAGCTTCTGGCTATTATAAATAAGGCTGCGATGAACATAGTGGAGCACGTGTCTTTTTTATATGTTGGGGCATCTTTTGGGTATATGCCCAAGAGAGGTATAGCTGGATCCTCGCAGTTCAATGTCCAATTTTCTGAGGAACCTCCAGACTGATTTCCAGAATGGTTGTACCAGTCTGCAATCCCACCAACAATGGAGGAGTGTTCCTCTTTCTCCGCATCCTCGCCAGCATCTGCTGTCACCTGAGTTTTTGATCTTAGCCATTCTCACTGGTGTGAGGTGAAATCTCAGGGTTGTTTTGATTTGCATTTCCCTTATGACTAAAGATGTTGAATATTTCTTTAGGTGTTTCTCAGCCATTCGGCATTCCTCAGCTGTGAATTGTTTGTTTAGCTCCGAACCCCATTTTTTAATAGGGTTATTTGTCTCCCTGCGGTCTAACTTCTTGAGTTCTTTGTATATTTTGGATATAAGGCCTCTATCTGTTGTAGGATTGGTAAAGATCTTTTCCCAATCTGTTGGTTGCCATTTTGTCCTAACCACAGTGTCCTTTGCCTTACAGAAGCTTTGCAGTTTCATGAGATCCCATTTGTTGATTCTTGATCTTAGAGCATAAGCCATTGGTGTTTTGTTCAGGAAATTTTTTCCAGTGCCCATGTGTTCCAGATGCTTCCCTAGTTTTTCTTCTATTAGTTTGAGTGTGTCTGGTTCGATGTGGATGTCCTTGATCCACTTGGACTTAAGCTTTGTACAGGGTGATAAGCATGGATCGATCTGCATTCTTCTGCATGTTGACCTCCAGTTGAACCAGCACCATTTGCTGAAAATGCTATCTTTTTTCCATTGGATGGTTTTGGCTCCTTTGTCAAAAATCAAGTGACCATAGGTGTGTGGGTTCATTTCTGGGTCTTCAATTCTATTCCATTGGTCTATCTGTCTGTCTCTGTACCAATACCATGCAGTTTTTATCACTATTGCTCTGTAATACTGCTTGAGTTCAGGGATAGTGATTCCCCCTGAAGTCCTTTTATTGTTGAGGATAGTTTTAGCTATCCTGGGTTTTTTGTTATTCCAGATGAATTTGCAAATTGTTCTGTCTAACTCTTTGAAGAATTGGATTGGTATTTTGATGGGGATTGCATTGAATCTGTAGATCGCTTTTGGTAAAATGGCCATTTTTACTATATTAATCCTGCCAATCCATGAGCATGGGAGATCTTTCCATCTTCTGAGGTCTTCTTCCATTTCTTTCTTCAGAGTCTTGAAGTTCTTATTGTACAGATCTTTTACTTGCTTGGTTAAAGTCACACCGAGGTACTTTATATTATTTGGGTCTATTATGAAGGGTGTCATTTCCCTAATTTCTTTCTCGGCTTGTTTCTCTTTTGTGTAGAGGAAGGCTACTGATTTATTTGAGTTAATTTTATACCCAGCCACTTTGCTGTAGTTGTTTATCAGCTTTAGTAGTTCTCTGGTGGAACTTTTGGGATCACTTAAATATACTATCCTATCATCTGCAAATAGTGATATTTTGACTTCTTCTTTCCGATCTGTATCCCCTTGACCTCCTTTTGTTGTCTGATTGCTCTGGCTAGAACTTCAAGAACTATATTGAATAAGTAGGGAGAGAGTGGGCAGCCTTGTCTAGTCCCTGATTTTAGTGGAATTGCTTCAAGTTTCTCTCCATTTAGTTTAATGTTAGCAACTGGTTTGCTGTATATGGCTTTTACTATGTTTAGGTATGGGCCTTGAATTCCTATTCTTTCCAGGACTTTTATCATGAAGGGGTGTGAAATTTTGTCAAATGCTTTCTCAGCATCTAATGAAATGATCATGTGGTTTTGTTCTTTCAGTTTGTTTATATAATGGATCACGTTGATGGTTTTCCATATATTGAACCATCCCTGCATGCCTGGGATGAAGCCTACTTGATCATGATGGATGATTGTTTTGATGTGCTCTTGGATTTGGTTTGCCAGAATTTTATTGAGTATTTTTGCGTCGATATTCATAAGGGAAATTGGTCTGAAGTTCTCTTTCTTTGTTGGGTCTTTGTGTGGTTTAGGTATAAGAGTAATTGTGGCTTCATAGAAGGAATTCGGTAGTGATCCATCTGTTTCAATTTTGTGGAATAGTTTGGATAATATTGGTATGAGGTCTTCTATGAAGGTCTGATAGAATTCTGCACTAAATCCGTCTGGACCTGGGCTCTTTTTGGTTGGGAGACCTTTAATGACTGCTTCTATTTCCTTAGGAGTTATGGGGTTGTTTAACTGGTTTATCTGTTCCTGATTTAACTTCGGTACCTGGTATCTGTCTAGGAAATTGTCCATTTCCTGCAGATTTTCAAGTTTTGTTGAATATAGGTTTTTATAGTAAGATCTGATGATTTTTTGAATTTCCTCTGAATCTGTAGTTATGTCTCCCTTTTCATTTCTGATTTTGTTAATTTGGACGCACTCTCTGTGTCCTCTCGTTAGTCTGGCTAAGGGTTTATCTATCTTGTTGATTTTCTCAAAGAACCAACTTTTGGTTCTGTTGATTCTTTCTATGGTCCTTTTTGTTTCTACTTGGTTGATTTCAGCTCTGAGTTTAATTATTTCCTGCATTCTATTCCTCCTGGGTGTATGTGCTTCTTTTTGTTCTAGAGCTTTTAGCTGTGCTGTCAAGCCGCTGACATATGCTCTCTCCTGTTTCTTTCTGCAGGCACTCAGCGCTATGAGCTTTCCTCTTAGCACAGCTTTCATTGTGTCCCATAAGTTTGGGTATGTTGTACCTTCATTTTCATTAAATTCTAAAAAGTCTTTAATTTCTTTCTTTATTTCTTCCTTGACCAGGTTATCATTGAGTAGAGCATTGTTCAATTTCCACGTATATGTGGGCATTCTTCCCTTATTGTTATTGAAGACCATTTTTAGGCCGTGGTGGTCTGATAGCACGCCTGGGATTATTTCTATCTCTCTGTCCCTGTTAAGGCCCATTTTTTGACCAATTATATGGTCAATTTTGGAGAAAGTACCATGAGGAGCTGAGAAGAAGGTATATCCTTTTGCTTTAGGGTAGAATGTTCTATAAATATCTGTTAAGTCCATTTGGCTCATGACTTCTCTTAGTCTGTCTACGTCTCTGTTTAATTTCTGTTTCCATGATCTGTCCATTGATGAGAGTGGGGTGTTGAAATCTCCTACTATTATTGTGTGAGGTGCAATGTGTGTTTTGAGCTTTAGTAAGGTTTCTTTTATGTATGTAGGTGCCCTTGTATTTGGGGCATAGATATTTAGGATTGAGAGTTCATCTTGGTGGATTTTTCCTTTGATGAATATGAAGTGTCCTTCCTTATATTTTTTGATGAATTTTAGTTGAAAATTGATTTTATTTGATATTAGAATGGCTACTCCAGCTTGCTTCTTCCAACCATTTGCTTGGAAAGTTGTTTTCCAGCCTTTCACTCTGAGGTAGTGTCTGTCTTTGTCTCTGAGGTGTGTTTCCTGTAGGCAGCAGAATGCAGGGTCCTCGTTGCGTATCCAGTTTGTTAATCTATGTCTTTTTATTGGGGAGTTGAGGCCATTGATGTTGAGAGATATTAAGGAATAGTGATTATTGCTTCCTGTTATATTCATATTTGGATGTGAGGTTATGTTTGTGTGCTTTTCTTCTCTTTGTTTTGTTGCCAAGACGATTAGTTTCTTGCTTCTTCTAGGGTATAGCTTGCCTCCTTATGTTGGGCTTTACCATTTATTATCCTTTGTAGTGCTGGATTTGTAGAAAGATATTGTGTAAATTTGGTTTTGTCATGGAATATCTTGGTTTCTCCATCTATGTTAATTGAGAGTTTTGCAGGATACAGTAACCTGGGCTGGCATTTGTGTTCTCTTAGGGTCTGTATGACATCAGTCCAGGATCTTCTGGCCTTCATAGTTTCTGGCGAAAAGTCTGGTGTGATTCTGATAGGTCTCCCTTTATATGTTACTTGACCTTTTCCCCTTACTGCTTTTAATATTCTTTCTTTATTTTGTGTGTTTGGTGTTTTGACTATTATGTGACAGGAGGTGTTTCTTTTCTGGTCCAATCTATTTGGAGTTCTGTAGGCTTCTTGTATGCCTATGGGTATCTCTTTTTTTAGGTTAGGGAAGTTTTCTTCTATGATTTTGTTGAAGATATTTACTGGTCCTTTGAGCTGGGAGTCTTCACTCTCTTCTATACCTATTATCCTTAGGTTTGATCTTCTCATTGAGTCCTGGATTTCCTGTATATTTTGGACCAGTAGCTTTTTCTGCTTTACATTATCTTTGACAGTTGAGTCAATGATTTCTATGGAATCTTCTGCTCCTGAGATTCTCTCTTCCATCTCTTGTATTCTGTTAGTGAAGCTCGTATCTACAGCTCCGTGTCTCTTCTTTTGGTTTTCTATATCCAGGGTTGTTTCCATGTATTCTTTCTTGATTGCTTCTATTTCCATTTTTAATTCCTTCAACTGTTTGATTGTGTTTTCCTGGAATTCTTTCAGGGATTTTTGCGATTCCTCTCTGTAGGCTTCTACTTGTTCTCTAAGGGAGTTCTTCATGTCTTTCTTGAAGTCCTCCAGCATCATGGTCAAATATGATTTTGAAACTAGATCTTGCTTTTCTGGTGTGTTTGGATATTCCGTGTTTGCTTTGGTGGGAGAATTGGGCTCTGATGATTCCATGTAGTCTTGGTTTCTGTTGCTTGGGTTCCTGCGCTTGCCTCTCGCCATCAGATTATCTCTAGTGTTACTTTGTTCTGCTATTTCTGACAGTGGCTAGACTGTCCTATAAGCCTGTGTGTGAGGAGTGCTGTAGACCTGTTTTCCTGTTTTCTTTCAGCCAGTTATGGGGACAGAGTGTTCTGCTTTCGGGTGTGTAGTTCTTCCTCTCTAGAGGTCTTCAGCTGTTCCTGTTGGCCTGTGTCTGGAGTTCACCAGGCAGGTCACTTGCAGCAGAAAAGTTGGTCTTACCTGTGGTCCCGAGGCTCAAGTTTGTTCGTGGGGTGTTTTCCTCTGGTGTCAGAGATGTGTGCAGAGTGCTGTCTCTTCTGGTTTCCCAGGCGTGTCTGCCTCTCTGAAGGTTTAGCTCTCCCTCCCACGGGATTTGGGTGCAGAGAACTGTTTATCCGGTCTGTTTCCTTCAGGTTCTGGCGGTGTCTCAGACGCAGCGGTCCTGCCGCTCCTGGGCCCTCCCCCACGGGAACCCAGAGGCCTTGTACAGTTTCCTCTTGGGCCAGGGATGTGGGCAAGGGTGGTCAGTGTTGGTGGTCTCTTCCGCTCTGCAGCCTCAGGAGTGCCCACCTGACCAGGCGGTGGGTCTCTCTCCCACGGGGTCTGGGAGCAGAGAGCTGCTGTGGGCCGGGATCCGAGGGTGTGGGGCTCCCGGTAAACACAGGAGGTGCCCAGTCCTAGAGGAATTTTGCCTCTGTGTGCCCTGAGTTCACTAGGCAGGTCTCTTGCAGCATAAAAGTTGGTCTTACCTCTGGTCCCGAGGCTCACGTTCACTCACGGGGTGCTGCCCACGAGCTCTCTGCCTTGATTGCTGTTTGAATTAGATTTTAAGTCCTGTAGGGTCTGAAAATAGGTCAGAGTATGATTGACTACATGAGTTTTATTCTTCCCCCAAACTATTACAAAATATAAAACAACTATGAATAGAACTTAAAACATAATACACACACACACACACACACACACACACACACACATATATTTTGTGTAATAGGCTAGCAAAGATAGCTCAAACATCATAGAAATAAGCAAGGAGACTTCAAAAATTGGTTACAATTAATATGAAATTACGTAAGTTATTTCAGAACTGAATTTTCTGCTAAAAAGAACATTTCATGTAGTGTTTTAAAAATAAGGAAACTAATGTTAAAAGAAGGTATTTGGGAAAATCATCTGTTGGATTTGCGAGAGACAGAATTTACGTCTGGTACTGTAAATGTGGGAAAGCAGAAAACGAAATCCAAAAATGAGATACCAGGGAGACCATTGGCTCTAGGGAGGAACTTAATACTATTCTTTATACAATTTACAGCATATATATGTATACACACGTATATACATATTTATATTTATATTTCTACCCATAGACTCACCACTCTCAGCCTTCATCAGAAAGGAAGGTACCGGGAAAGTATCTTAGTTTTTCATCACGATGACAAATACTGAGATTACGAACTTAAGAAGATAAAAGTTCTATTTCTGATGAAGACTCTTTTCCCAGGGACTGCTAGTAAATGCAGACTCATGGTTGCACAAGGTGCTAAGGGTAAGTGTTAGTTAGTACCCAGTGCTCTATTCTCTAAGACTCAAGAAACACTAAGGAAAAGGGTCCAGGAAGAATCTCAGAGCCAGAAGGTAGGGAGGAGGGCTACAGAATGTTTTCTCTTGAGCAAGACCCACAGCCATTGTCAAAATAGCAGATATGGGTGCCTGCTCTGGGCCCATCAACACTCAGGTGTGGATGGAGGAGGGACTTAGGGATCCCTACCCCACACTGTGGACCGTTGGCTATTGATAGATTCAGGGAGAGGAAATCATTGCCTTCAGCTGTGTACCTACTGATGACCTCACCAGTATTCGATGAATAATTTGGCAAGGAATTGTTGCTTTCACAGTAAGGGATCTTCAAACACTGAGCATGAAGATTATCACGACCACAAATGTATGAAGATTTGTTATTGTGGCAGTAATAATTTCTTGCCAAGATATTATCCTATACTATACTTTAACTAAAATACTAAACATTGGGGGTGGGACATTGACAAAATGATTCTTTAAAATGAATACTTTGTAAGGTTTAAATAATTAAAATAGCATTGTACTATGCATGCTGGTATAGAAAAAAGTGTGTTGAGGAGCTGGAAAGTGATGAACACCAGGTTAGGGGTAGGCTATCTCTGGGAGTGTGTGCTGCAGGGAAAAGGCAGGATGGAGGAAGATGTTCAGCTAGTATTTGCATGCTCATTCTTGTGTTTCACTGTAAAATAATTAACATATGCCAAGGGACCATACACTATAATATGTGTATATTCCAGTAATTATGACTTACCAAGAATTACAGAGAATCCAATTTGATGTGCCCAGGTCCCTTATTAAAATGTAGTGAGTGAGACTTTGCACTGTAGGTGGAATTGGAATGGAGGAATTGTGTATTTGTAGGGGGTGGTTAAGGAGATGTTTATGAATTGAGTTCGTGCCTTGGGCTGGCGAGATGGCTCAGCTGGTAAAGGTGCTCGATACCAAAGTTAATGATTTGATTTCAATCCCCGAGACCCACATTGGAAGGAGAGAATTGATTCCTGAGTGTATTCCTTTGACCTACACACAGTCTCTGTGGCATGCATTGCATGTTCACATGCACTAAATTCATACGCATGTACATACATATGTACACATTTTAAAGCAGAGCTTGTGGGTTGGAGAGATGGCTCAGCGGTTAAGAGCACCGCCTGCTCTTCCAGAGGTTCTGAGTTCAATTCCCAGCAGCCACACGGTGGCTCACAACCATCTGTAATGGAATCTGACGCCCTCTTCTGGCGTGTCTGAAGACAGCTACAGTGTACTTGTATACATTAAATAAATAAACTTTTAAAAAAATGAACAAAAAACCCCCAGAACTTGTTTGTTCTTAGTAAGGTATAGGGTAAAAATAGAAATAAAAACACTCACAGAAACAATAGGAAGTCCTGAATTGATATACGTTAACTTTAAGTAACATAGGAAAAAATTTATAGTAGTTAATCATTCTCACTTAATACTTAAGAGAGTTTATTATTTTCATTTCTATTAAATTGATATTTCACTAAAAGATTATTTTGAGACAAAGTTAGCTTTGCTCTGGTCTTCCACAACTAAAATAAATAATTTTAGGTTAATTTTACTTAAGTTGAAAAATATGGATATATTAAACAAGTCACATAAGGAAATATTTATGTAGTAGAAAAGAATGTAAAGGATTTTCGTAGTGTCAAAAAACACTGATGTGTTTTTTTGTGGCCAGCGGGGTCTTGATCCATGCCAGAAAAATACTCCACCATTATACTTGCCATATTCCTCATACCTCAGACTATCCACCTAATAGGCCTTTCCTAATACTGTGTAGGTCTTCAAATTGTTTCATTAAACTTGCAATCTCTTGGGGTCATTCATTCATTCATTCATTCATTTTATAGAATCCATAATTGTTTTTTTAACTAATGTCTACATATCTGGATACGCAGATGAGCAGGTGGTGAACTTTTATTCTTTGAGACACAATCTTTTATTTTCTGCATGCTGTTCCTTTCTCTCTTTCCTTTTCTCCTCCTCTCTTAGGTTGTTCCTTTCTTTGTGGCTCCCATACTTTCTAGTTCTGTTTAGAATTTTGTTCTTCTCTGATAGAATGTGGTCATGTCCTTGCGTCAGTGTCCACCCTTGACATATTTAACTTCTTCTCTGCTCTATGATTTTGGTATGTTATGACCCATTTACCTTGTTGGTGCTACTTTTTATAGCACCAAAAGATAAATTATGGGAACCAGGAGACAGCTCCACTTATTGGAACATTTGAACTCTACAGTTTCTTATAAAAGAATAAACTGGTAGCCAATCTACATAGTTGAAGCTTTGCTTGCTTCTAGTCTAGTATGGTCTGGTCTGGTCTGGTCTAGTCTAGAGTCTAGACTAGTCTATTTGTCTAGTCTAGTCTAGTTCTAGTCTAGTTCTATTCTATTCTATTCTATTCTATTCTATTCTATTCTATTCTATTCTATTCTATTCTATTCTATCTCATCCCGTCCCGTCCCGTCCCGTCCCGTCCCGTCCCATCCCATCCCATCCTATCTTATGGGAAAATACCTTTGCACTGTTGGTGGACGACTCAATTGGCATGCATAGTCCTGGATCTTGTCTAATGACAGAGTTCATCAACTCCTCTCTAGAAATCATGGTTTTCCAGAGCCAGAACAGAAGGACTGTGTGGTTATCACCCTTTCATTCAGTACATTTAGATGTGAAGTGTGGTAGGCAGGCATGATGCTCTCCTATAATCCTCTCCATGTTGACCTCACCCAATCCTTTAAGAAGCTGCGTAGATCAAAACGAGGAAGAAGGAAGAAGTCTTCCCTTCTCTGACTCACTCCTAGAGCTCAGACACTGGCTATATGCTACTTTGAGATGGAAATTTACACCATTAGTTACTCTATTTCTTCCAACGTTGACTGGACCTTCTACAATCAGTTCTGATGCGTAAGCCTCAGACTCAGACAAAACTACATCATAAGTATTCCTAGAGCTTAGACTCCCCAGTTATGTCAACCAATTTCTGTTGTCTCTGCCTCTTCTTTCTCCATCTGTTCTTCTATCCCTCCATTATAACAAATAACTTATATTTACATATACGTACAATATGATTATTTTCCATTTATTTGTAACTTATACTGAAAACGGCTAGTGATGCAGTTTAGTAGTACAGTGTTTGCTGCACAAAGTTTGAAGTTCTGTCTCTAGTACTGCAAAAGAAAAAATAATGAAATTATAGGTTAGAACATGTCTTAAATATCCTGGAGGAAGAAACTTTCATTAGTAGCATCATCTTAACTTTTGAGGAGACTACAAAAGAGTATCTTCAGGTCTTCCTTTTGATTACACAGAGATAAAAATTAGAATGCAGATATGATTTCCTTTAAGTGTCAGGAGTTTGTGTTGGTCTTTCAATTTTTCATGGCATGGAAGTTTTTTTTAGAACATGTACTTTATATCAGACACATTAGTAGATGCAGTGGAGTTAATAATGAACAAGGAACATATTGTCCCTGACTGTTGATGGAGTTGTGACAGTCTAATAGAGTAAGTTTGGTTGAATTAGAGCAATGAGGATGGATTTTCATTGCTGGGATACATATGTACTTAAGGCTGGGCCAGGTGGATTTTGGACTGCTAGACTAATCTAGCTTTCCCATCAACACTTGCTGTAAATAGGTGTTGTAAAGTGGAAAATCTATGAGTGGAATATTAAGTGGGAAACTGAATTCGGTCAGTAGTCAGGAAGTCTTCTCTGAGGAATGCTGAGAGACAGACAGTGAGTAGTGGTTGGTTATGCAAGAGAGAAGGGGCCCCAGAAGGGACCCACAAGATAAAGAGCGTGCTGGTGGGTGACTGGTGAATGCTTAGCATAGAGGTAGAGTAATGGTTTGAATGAGAATGACCCCATAGGCGCATATACTTGAATGAGTGATCCCCAGTTCATGGAACTGTTCAGAAAGGATTAGGAAGCATTGGAGGAGGTAAATTACAGTAGGTGAGCTTTGAGGTCTCAAAAGTCATGCCATTCCCAGTTAATATTCAGCTAAACAGCAATTCTCCCACCATAACAACCTTAATTTCTGTTGCCATACAATGTGGCCAAAACATTGACATTTCCAAGGAATGGGAACATGGACATCATTGGAGACCAACTGCCCACTGCATGATCCCTGGTTCTCTGTGTCTTGATTTTCATCACAGGCACACACACACACACACACACACACACACACACACACACACACACACATGCACACGCACACACACGCACACGCACAGCACACGTAACACACACGGCTGATTTCGTGTTTTGTAGCTGATGTCTCTATTGTCTAGGACATCCTCCTCATCTTTGCCTCTATTTCTGTGTCACCTCATGGATGATCTCACCACTTGCCCAGCCGAGTCCCAGCTGATGTTTTCTGATACGGGTTTTCCGTGGTCTGTTACTAACTGTAATTTTCAATTCTAGACACAGCTCATTTTGCCTCTAACAGGTTAGCTTTTCCTTGATGTTGAAGGTTACGTGGTTAAAATGTAGCATTCCTGTCAGTGAATGATCGTAACGTCCCTGTCCGTGAGTGATCGTAACGTTCCTGTTCCAGCAGGAAGGTTAGACATCGTCCTCTACTTGGTGCTCTGTAGTTTTAGCCATTGTTCTTTAAATCTCAGGACCTGCTCACACATCCATCTTTTGGTCAGTTAGCTTCAGCACAGTTACAGATCCAGAGGATGCGCATTATCACGCCGTGTTTTAAGTGTGCAAAGGGTTTAAAATCAAAGACATGACTATTATTTTGGTTAGAGGAAAATTTAAATAATTTTATAGAAAAAGGAAATGCCCTGCAACTATGTGGAAACAGCAAACAACCTCTCAGCTTATACTTACATTCACGACAAATACACTGAACATCTTATGCAAAAAAAAGAAAATCACCAAGCTTACGGATGACACTGCTCAAGGGATGAGAGATATTTTGTTAACATAAGTAAACTGTTTTATTTAACTCTATTAAAATTCCTGGGCTTGCCATAAATGAGAAATAAGGCCCAACAGCACAGAGGTGAGGCCAGCTTTCAACAATGGCAACATGAACAATTAAGGTTTATTCTCTTTAATGAGAGCTATTACTCATTTTCTTAACATTTTCCTTCGTAACAAAATGTATTGATGTTCATTCCTAAGTTAAGTTAAAAATCAAATTGTTGCAGACCAAAGTGAAATAGGCAGAAAGTGTTAAAAAATGTTTATCTTCTTCTACTAAACAATCTACTTTCAAAGTTCTTTAGAATGTGAAATACTTCAGTGAAGAGTAAGAGGTGGTAAAAGTAATAAAATGATATACACTTAGAGTTTTGGAAAAATATCTTTTGATATATATAATATCAAATATATATATATATACATATATATATTCATTTTACATCCCTTTCATTGCCTCCCTCTCAGTGGACCCTTTCTCCCATCCACTCCTCTTCTCCTCTGCGTGGGTGAGGTCCCCCTTGGTATACCCTCATCCTAGTACATCAAGTCTCTTTGAGGCTAGGTGCATCCTCTCATACTGAGGCCAGACAAGGAAAATCTCTATTTTTTTTAAAAAGTGTTTTGTTGTTGTGTGACTGTGAATGTGTCTTGTGTGGATGTTCAGATTCCGTGGCACATAGAAGTCAGAGAACTTCCAGAAATACATCTCTGTCTCTCTTAATGTGAGACCCAGGGATCAGATTCAGGCCAATCAGACTGGCAGAGCAACCATTCCTTCAATAGCCACTCCATGCCCCCCATTTCTACTTTTTTTTGACTTACCACACTGTCTATAGAAAAAATATGTATATCTTAGGAAGTACTGATTAAAAAATAACAGACTTGGTTTTAGTTTTTCTTCTTTTGAAATCTGATCTGAAATGTAAGAAACGTAAGAAGGCGGCTTGCCCTATCCTGACATACTGGCAACAACCTACTCAAATTGATTATATTTAAAAAGGAATACAAGCAGTGCCATGGGAGGGGGGTTGTTTCACACTGTGTCACAGTAACGAGAAGAATGTTGGTCATATTTCCTGTAATGTCCCAAGACTGAATGTGACATATTTGAATTTAGAGACAGTACAGACTGAGAATGGGCAACCAATGTGTTTTTTGTGCTAAGGAATGGGAGGCTGGTTTAGATTTTGAGACATGCTTCAGAGAGCAATGTGGGTGGGGAGTTTTTTTTTCTCACAAAGAATTATCCACTTACAATGTGCTCAGATTATTTTTTCTTTAATTCAAGATGGTCCCTTGATTTTAGGGACACACGGGATCTCGCACTGTCTTTGATCTATTCAGAATTTCTACCCTGCCTCTCTTATGCTTTAGCCTGAGCTGTATCATGCCATAAACTGAAGCATTTATAGGATCAAATACAAAATGACTTTTAAAACATAGTAGAAAAGTTGCTTTGGTGATAAGCCCTTTTGGCAAGATTTGAAGATTTTTTTTTTATTTTGGGAGTCTTTTTTTTTAATTTATATTGCTTTGTTGGGGCATTTTTTTTTACATTTTTATTAAATTGGGTATTTCTTATTTTCATTTCAAATGTTATTCCCTTTCCCGGTTTCCTGTCCATCAGCCTCCTAACCCCTCCTTCTCCCTTTCTCTATGGGTGTTCCCCTCCACATCCATTCCCCCATTACCATCACCCAACATTCCCCTATACTGGGGGTCCAACCTTGGCAGGACAAAGGGCTTCCCTTTCCACTGTGCCCCAACAAGGCTATTCACTGCTAGCTATGCAGTTGGAGCCCAGGGTCAGTCCATGTATAGTCTTTAGGTAGTGGTTTAGTCCCTGGAAGCTCTGGTTGCTTGGCATTGTTGTACATATGGGGTCGCAAGCCCCTTCAGCTCTTCCAGTTCTTTCTCTAATTCCTCCAACGGGGGTCCCGTTCTCAGTTCAGTGGTTTGCTGCTGGCATTCGCCTCTGTATTTGACATGCTTTGGCTGTGTATCTCAGGAGAGATCTATATCCGGTTCCTGTCGGCCTGCACCTCTTAGCTTCATCCATCTTATCTAGTTTTGGTGGCTGTATATATATTGGCTATCATGTAGTATTCACAGGAGGAAAAGACTTCCTAAGTAAAGAAACTAGATGCCCTATAGAGTACTTGTGAATTTTTGGGCATGTGCATTAAAACATTTACAGTGGAAAATGAGTACCTAGAGACTGGCGTTTGACGTTAACCTAGGATGAGCCGGATGTCTCAGTGGGTGAAGGCGGATGTCACACAAGACTGGTGTTTGGGTTTGGTCCCTGGTACCCACATATGTGGAAGAAGACAACCATTTCAGTTGTCTTCTGACCATCACCTGTGTGGTCTGGCTGCCCCTCCACACCATGTGCTCTTTTATACATAATAACTAAATAAAAATTAAAGAGAAGTTAACTAATTGAAATGATTATCCCTTAGGTAACTTAAAACCCAAGTATAGAAAACTACATTCACTTTAGTGAACATTTAGAAGGCAGCACGAGGAACGAGAACCATCAAAGAAATACTGAGGGATAATGAATCTATTCACGTCGCACAGAAATCCAGCACAGCATTCATTCCTAAACCACGGGATTTAACGAATCTCACTTTTGAATCTCCATCACAGCCTGTTAACATTGAAAAACAGGTTTAGATCTTGGTCCTCTCCAAATAACCCTTCAGAATGTACTTAGTATAAAACAAGAGTTGTTAGATACAAATTTAGAGAGCCTAGTTATTTTAACTGAGACAGTCAGATACTGTAAGCAATGGTTTTTGTACATGCGTTAGTTTCTTTCTAAACTAATGGGCAGAAAAGTGTTTCTGTCATAGTAGGCATTATTTCCTCACTTAAAATATTTTATAAAAGGTCATTTGAACTTACTCGTAAGTGGAATTTTATAACGTACCATCTCATTAGCAAGCATGAGTCAACGTGGATTGTTACAAAGTCTGTAGAGTGAGTTGACTCTTCACAAACCGAAATACACATGGTCATAAATACACCGCACTCCCCACTTTAAAAAAAAACCCCAGAAAACAAAACAAAAACCGTGTCTAGACACAGTTACTTACTGAGTTTCTGTTTGATGTTTTAATTCCTGGAATGTAGGCAGGGCCATCTACCATATCTGTTGGACTACTGTGAGCCTCCCACGGTTCCAGGAACTTTCCTAAAGTTTTCATGTAAGTCTCAGAGGAAAGAAGAAAAGAAGGAAAGAAAATAAGAAAGGGATCATTACCCTCATGTTCTAGATAGAGAGAAGTGAGGTATCTGACGGAGGGGAAGGACACCGCTGTGTTACATATCATATTGAGAGTGGCAGAGGCCCACTGGACTAGAGAGCTGACTTTTTCTGAGCCTTGGTTGTTTCTGTACTGGTTGCCTACACATGGCTATGATAGCCTCCAGCTCCAGCCCCAGAATGGCCGACTGTTTCAGT
Source organism: Rattus norvegicus (assembly GCF_021556685.1). Taxonomy (NCBI): domain Eukaryota; kingdom Metazoa; phylum Chordata; class Mammalia; order Rodentia; family Muridae; genus Rattus; species Rattus norvegicus. The sequence goes on along the minus strand of NC_141544.1, from coordinate 37,413,584 downwards.
TTTTACAAGAGAGGGGATTTCCTGGAATGCAGAGCTCTTAGTGCTAACTTGAAACAGTCCTGGGCGAAGTCACACTAGTTGGTCACGTTGAGTGTCTGTGTGGTAGCCTCTGTTCCAGATATATCATCTTCATTGGTTAGGCTATTGTTCTTACCAGGGAGGTGATATGCAGTTATTCCTCTGTGGACTTGAGATAGCCACCTACAAGTCTACTCTGATCTTCAGCACAACGTCAGGACTCTAAAGTCAAAGTGTTCAAAGCATGTTTCACATTCCAAGACTGATATCAAGCTAAAAGAATCCATGTAAAGATTTAGGCACACTCTTTGGGTCTGATGCTGGCAGTACTCCAGTCCTCTCCATGTAAGAGGCTTCCATTATTAATATAGCCTGTCAGTTTTCTATTCAGTCCAACTTTTTTCCTTAGTGAGGTTCTTCACGTTCTCTTTACCACTCGCTGAAAACTTTTTAAAAAGTATAATCATACGTTTCTTGATAGGAGAATGTGTGCCTTTAGGCAATCATGAAAGGTAAGATCATGAGCTATGAATTTCTAGCTAGTTTTGCTCTGAGCAAAAATATTTAATTTCTCATTATATGGTTTTTATTATCCAGAAAATATGGGCAGTAATATTCCTTACTTTATAAGGCTATTGGAAGTATTGAATTGTTTTATGTAAAACACACACAATGATACCTGTCTCAAAATAAGTGCTAGGAGCCAGATATGGTACAAACCTCTAATCCCAGCACTTTAGAGGCTAAGGAGGGAAGATCACCATTTCAAGAGCAATCTGTGATGGCACAATAACTAAAGATTCTATAGTGGCACACACAGAATGTGGTGGTAACCCATAACTCTCTAATTGGACTTAAGACACACTCTACTAGAGAGAAACCATTCCTGGTGCTAGAAACCTAGTCAGCTTCACCACTCAGGACTAATGAAACTACACTAATCAGTATAATCCCTAACTATTTTCTAAATATTTGTCCTTATACTCAAAGGTAAGTGTAGTTCTTGCCCCTCAGCAAGAAAACTACTCTTTGCAACAGATGGAGATCATTGCAGAAAACAACAACCAATCAAAATACAAAGTTACGGAGCCTAGTCCTAACTGATACGTCTGCAGTCTAACTCCTGCACCTAAGGCTCAGGGCTCATGGAAGAAGATGGGGTAGAAAGACTGTTACGAGAAACAGGGAGCTTCCTGTGAAATGTGTCTCTAGGAATCCTAGAAGCTACAGCCATAAACTGTCACCAACATGATTGCCTAAACATGAGCTGCACAGAGGTAGCGACAGTAGACATACTAATATGGATGGTGGAAAGCTCATTTAGGGCACAGCCCTTTGCAAAGAACTCCAAGCAACTAAGGAATGCTGAGAACAGGAGAAATAGTTTCCCCAGGGAGGAACACACAAGTTGGCTATCCAATATCAAATGGCGAGCCTCAAAAACATATGTATGAATAACATTACATTTAAGTATATATATATATCATATATGTGTGTGTGTGTGTGTGTGTGTGTGTATTTAGGAATATGTATGTATACACATATATGCTTCTAACAACAATTAACGAAAAAAGAAGCCAGGAATTTGAAAGAGAGCAAGGATAGGGTAAATGGGGGATTTGAAGGGAGGAAAAAGAAAGGGAGAATGATTGAATTGTATTATAATCTCAAACACTAAAAGAAAATGAAATATAAGCAGAAGCATGACAGTATGTCCTCTGTCTGCCGTCCCTGATACTGCACACTGCTTTGATCTCTCACCGGGTACCCAGGGGTGCATCGGATGATGTGGCTGTGGCTCAAGGATTCTGGCAGACTCGTGAGTGCTTTTTTTCCAGTGGGTGCTGGAGGTTTCAGAAACTTTTCCTAAGAGGTGTGATGTGTTTGGTCATGCTCTGATTTTGATGCACGTGTTTGGCAACTTTCCATCATGGCGGCAAAGATGCTGGAGATAAACAAGTTAAAAGAGAGAAGGAATATTTTGGCCTACGGTTTTAAGGAGCTCAGTCCCTGGTGCTTGGCCCTGGTGCTGCAATGCATCGTGCTGGGAAGCTCCCAGCAGAGAAAGCCTTTGCCTCATGGAAGCCAGGAAGCAGAAAGATGGAGAGAAAGAGCTGAGTCCTCACTTCTCCATCAAGGTCTCCCTCACTCCCACAACGACCTAATTAACTTACAGACTCTGGGCTCTGCATCCTTAGAGGTCCCACTTTATGCCAGAGGTGCCAGAGGTTGCATGGTTTCAGGTTACAGTCCATCATCTTGGGAAAGTTATGGTGAAACGAATGCATGCTTCCCTTTGCCTTGCTTTATTAGAACAACAATGCCAACCAACCAGAGCTCCCAGGGACTAAACCACTACTGAAAGTCTATACATGGACTGACCCAGGGCTCCAACTGCATGTGTAACAGACAATAGCCTTAATGGGGCACCAGTGGAAGGGGAAGCACTTGGTCCAGCCAAGGTTTGACCCCCAGTACAGGGGAATGTCGGGGAGGGTGGTAACGGGGGGAACAGCCTATGGGGGAAGGGGAGGGGATAGGGAGCTTATGGACAGGAAACCGGGAAAGGGAATAACACTTGAAATGTAAGTAAAGAAATATACCCAATATATACATACTCTAGGACTCAATCCCAGGAGAAATGGTGCCAACAACATTTATGTTGGGTTTTCACACATCACTTAATACAATAGAGCTCCCCCCAAACCCCCAGACATGCATGGATACATCCACAGGTCAACTTGTTCTCCACAATCTCTTTTGGAGACTTCGTTCCTAGGTGACTGCAGATTGTGCCAAGAGGACAGCTAAAACCAGCCATCACATCTTCACAATGTCCTAACCCATCATCTGGCAGATCCTAGAATTGCTATCAGTGCTCAGGCAATGATTCTGAACCTGAAGCCGGGGTGCTTTTCTAGCTCCAGAAATGGAGGGAAAACTCTTTGGGTTCATTTCCTGCTTCTAGAGATTCTGAATGATATACAGTATTGAAGCTACCTTTGTTCTAAGAGAGACTGCCTCCTTATTAGTGAAGGTATACTTGGGCCTTTACATCTTTACATTTATGTGCTTTTAATTGAGTGAACTTGGGCTCTGAAGTGGCTTGAGATTGCAAAGTAATGAGCCATGGCGGTAGCCCGAAGAGATTTACTTATCCCATGAAAATTCCTCCATTACAACGTGCACTGTGAGTGAGAGAAACTACCTTTGTGATTTTGCTGTCTAGTACTAACACACGATTTAGAACATGGGCCTTTCAAACAGAACCTGGGTTTTAAGTCTCGCAGCAGCAGTAGCCTGCCATACCCATTATGCTGTGTCCAGAGTAGCTGCCGATATGGTGAATCAGCTGACCCTTGATTAACTGAAAAGGCAGCAGCTGACTTCAGGAGGAATGTCATGGTAGGATGTGCAGAAGGCATCTAGTTTTTAATTGCCCTTGAAAGAGATGTAGGTATCAAAGCAGGAAGTGTGTGTGTTGTGTGTCTCTGTGTGTGTTATGTGTGTGTGTGTGTGTGTGTGTGTGTGTGTGTGTGTGTGTGTGTGTGTTGGGGAGGGGCAGAGAGATGGTTCTGTGGGTAAAAGTGTTTGCAACACAAGCCTGGTAGCCTGAGTTCCATTCCCAGGACACGCATAATGAAAGGAGAGAGCCAACTCCTGAAAGTAGTCGTCAGACCGTCATACTTATGTGTGTGCCTAACACACACACACTCACACAAACACAAACACACGCACATGCACAGGCACAGATTTGGAGTAGTCTGCCTGATATTTTCTCAAATATAACAGTATAATAATTACTAGATTTTACTGTGTATCAAACATCATAGTAAATAAATTAATAATACCATTATTTGGATCCAAAGTTTGCCTTAAAGCTTAAAGGGCAATTTAAAATGTAAAACTAATGATGAAATTATTCAAGGGTATTTATTTTGATTATCTGTAGGGTCTTTTGTCCAACAGAAAAACAATCCATTACCACACTGAGATATTGTATGTGAGTATGTCTGTGTATGTCTCTCTCTCTCTCTCTCTCTCTCTCTCTCTCTCTCTCTCTCTTTCTCTCTGAGTGTGTGTGTGTGTGTGTTTGTTGATGTGCATGTGTATATGCAAGTGTGTGATATGTGTTCTTTGTACATGTGTGTGCAGTTGTACTTGCCCATGGGCGGGCATGTGTATAGAGGTTGATGTTGTAGGTCTTCTACCATTTTTGTCACTAACTCAAATATCCATTTCCATCTTCAGGGTTGACAGTCCCTCTCAGGGAATATTGAGTAAGTATTCTTCTGAGATGTCTAGGAATAACACCATCATTCAGAGGTGATTCAATGTAAAGGCCCGCTCTCCTTCCCTGCTTGTCTTAGATTTTGCCTCTAACTCTCTCTCTCTCTCTCTCTCTCTCTCTCTCTCTCTCTCTCTCTCTCTCTGCGCTTAGCTGTTCTTTTAGTCCATGAGTGAGAGAGAACTTTTCACAAGGATAAGAGAATAATTATGGGAGTAAATTGAGAATTTAGTGCAACTTAAGTCAGATTTTTATAAGCCACATCCTAAATTATTTTAGTTATGTAGTTGGTGATACACAAATTTGTACCTCTTACCATAAACTGGTGAAGGCATTCAGCAAGACCCACATGAAGCATGATTGAAATACTTCAGGAATAAAATAGCCATTTTGCAATCATAATGATGCTGGAACTTTTTTTTTACCCCCCCCCATTTGACACTTTCATCCATGTATGCAACACACCCCATCTTCCCCTGCCTTACTAACTTCCCACTCTCCTTTAGTTCTCTCTTTTTCCTGGCTGTCCGCCTTCTACTTTCAAATCTTTCCTCCTCCATTTGAATCCTTTTGGTGAAACAGCTATGAAGGACACACTGGTGGGGCAGCAGCCGCCATGCATCTCTCCAAGCTTCACGGGGGACCCCTATATCCTAAATCCGGATGCGGCCATCTCTTCCTGGGCAGTTTCTACTTTCCAGTCTGTTATCTAGAAGTTTTAGTTCACTGCACCCATGCCTATGGTCATGTTCAGGAACCGTGCCATCCAGCAACATTTCCCATCTTAATTTTATGTGCAGGTCTTTTTCAGGCACGGATAGGTGCTAGGGAGTCCAAATCACAGGCACAAACACATAGAAAATGCAATTTTGTTTTCTTCTTTGTTTCTTTGTTCCTTTCTTTCTTGTTTGTTTCTTTGTTTCTTTCTTTCCTTCCTCCTTCCTTTCTTTTTTCTTTCTTTCTGCAAATTATCTAAGGTAGTTTTAGCTTTTGAGCCTCCTAGAGTCGTTTGAAGCTGGAAGATGTCAGCAGTTCAAGTTTTGAAACAAACTTTAACCACAGAGAATGCATTCCCTTCACCTGTAAGAGGCGTTTGTTTTTCCTGGTCCATCCATCTCTTCTCTGTGTTCTTCCTGGAAGCTGCCTTGGCAGAAGATTTCTTGTGGCTTTTGAAATGTTAGATCACGGGCTGGAGAGATGGCTCAGTGGTTAAGAACACTGATTGCTCTTTCGGAGGTCCTGAGTTCAAATCTCAGCAACCAGATGGTGGCTCACAACCATCTGTAATGAGATCTGATGCCCTCTTCTGGTGTGTCTGAAGACAGCTACAGTGTACTTATAATAAGTAAGTAAGTAAATAAATAAATAAGCGTTAGATCACAACATAAAAATGAGTATTTTTTCTCCAGCTCACTTGCATATATTAGTGGCCATGACTATGATTTTGGTCAGTAGGAAATAGCTAAACTATGTAGAGGAAAAGTACATTTCAAAATTAAGCTTTGCCAGAAGGAAGTTAGTTTTTAAGCTTATTTTTAGTTTTCAATGTACCTGACTGCAGTTTCCCCTTCCCCCACTCCTCCCAGAAGTTCTTCTCTTCCTCCATTTCTCTTCAGAAAAGAGCAAACCTCCCAGGAAGGAAGTTAAAGATCACTCCCTTTGTACCCCCCTTACAAAAAGATTTGTTTCTTTTATTTTATGTATATGAGTTTTTTCTGCACACGTGTCTGTGTTCTACAGCGAATACAGATACCCGTGGAGGTCAGAAGACATCAGGTGTCCTCCTGGAGTTACAGAAGGTGGTGAACTATCATGTAGGTGCTAGGAACCTCACCCAGCCCTCTCCAAGAGCAGTGTGCTCTTTCCCTCTGAGTCACCTCTCCAGGTTATCCTCTTCCCTTTTATTACTCTGGTGTGTTTAGGAGACATGACACTAAAAGTCACCTACAAGGGATGGCAAAATAGGGGTGCAGATGTAACACTGTAAGTCCTGCAGGAGTCTGGATTGATTATCTCCAGGGAATTCAAAGTGAAAAACCACAGCAAACAACACTGATGTATCACACAGGGGTCAGGCAGACATGGGGTTATACCAAAATTCATTTGAAACAATCTAATGATGAGAAAGTGGTAGGACCAAGAACAAAGGGAATATATTAGTCAGGGTTTTCCAGAGAAGGACAGTCAATAGGGGAGTTCTAAAATGATTTATTTTAATAAGTTGGCTCACAGAGGATGGAAAATCCAAAATTTGCCACATTAATGTCCAAGCCCCTTCTACAGGGCTGATTGATATCTTAACATGAAGGGTGTCACACAGGGGAACCGGGTTCGTTCTAACTTGAGAATGGTTAAGTCTTTTGTTGAGGCCTATTCACACAATGGACATTGTCTGTTTTGCTCACTCTATGATTTGAACATTAGTTTCATCCAGAAACATCTTCATAGAAACATCCAAAATCATGTTTCACTAAGCATCTGGGCATCTTTTGGCTCAGGTAGGTTGCTGGTACACATAGTTAAACATCATCAGAACTAACAAGAAACATCCCGGGACTAGAAATGGTTAGAAGTTTAAAGGCCTAAGGAAAACAGTCTTCAATGGAGCCATCAAGTGCCTGAGTTATAAATCGATGGCCTCATGTGACTTGTGGTTGTAAGGGAAGGCTAACCCAAGACCTACAGCTAAACAATTGGGGATGCTGAGTACCCAGGGAGGTGAGGGACATTGTAGAAAATAAATATGTGATTCCTTTCTATCTAAGCCACAGAGCAGAAGAGCTTAGGTGTTGCTGTATATGTAGTTAGTCTCTGAGGACAAAGAGCAGGGCTGAGATTATCAAGGGCATGTGACAGTGAGATCAATCTGTACTCTTTATCCATTTAAAACCAGTTTGCAAATAGTCTCTCTATTTAGTTATTCCTGTCTTTCCAATTTATTATTCATTTTTTCATCCCGATTGCTGCACCCCCCTTCCAAGACACCCCACATATTCCTTCTCTATCCATCCCTCCCCTTCTTCTCTGAGACGGTGGAGGCTTCTCATGTTTCCCCCCTCACCCCCATATCAAGTCTCTGCAAAGTTAGGCACATCCTCTCCCACTGAGGCCAAGGCAATCCAGTCAGGGGAACAGATTTCACAGTCAGGCAACATATTTAAGGACAGCACCCAATCGAGTTTTGGGGGGACCCACTTTAAGAATGAGCTGCAGATATGCTATAAATGTGAGGGGGTGGTGGTAGAGGTAAGTCCAGCCCATGTATGCTCTTTGGTTGGTGGTTCAGTGTCTGTGCATCCCCAGGAGTCCAGGTTAGTTGACTCTTTTGGTCTTCCTATGGAGTTCTTATCCCTTCTGGGATCCTCAATCCTTTCCCCCAACTCTTCCATAAGACTCCCTGAGCTCCATACAATGTTTGACTCTGGGTCTCTGCATCTGTTTCAGTCAGGTGCTGGGTAGAGTCTCTCAGAGAACAGTTAAGCTAGGCTCCTGTCTGGAATCAGAACAGTATCATTAATAGTGTCAGGGACTGATGCTTGCCCATGGGATGGGTCTCAAGTTGGGCCAGCCATTGCTTGGCTATTCCCTCAGTTTTCTGCACCATCTTGGTCCCTGCATTTCTTTCAGACAGGACAAATTTTGGGTTGAAAGTTTTGTGATGCCATCCCTCCACTGGCGGTCTTGCCTGGTTACAGAAGGTGGCTACTTCAGGTTTCATACCCCCACTGATAGGAGTCTCAGCTAAAGTCACTCCCATGGACTCCTGGCAGCTTCCCCCATTCCAGATCTCTGGCACCTCCTGGCTAGCATACGTAATTAAGCCATTCAATCAAATGTAATCCCATCTGTTACAGAAAGTGACAAATGATTGATTTTTGTTACTTAATTTTAATTTCTTGGTTAGAGGGATAGTTTTTCTCAATTAAAACACAGTGCAATTTGCTGAGAACACAGTTTACCTTATCATGCATTTTTCAAGTGGCTCCATCTCATTCTTAATAAATTTTCTCATTGAGACAAAAAAATCGATATAAGAAAACAGGTTATATATTCTTTTAGAGAAGGGAAAATACAAAGACCATCTCTATATTCTAGTAAAAGAAGTTAAATGTTTAAGAAATACTTACGTTAAAAAGAATCAAATTACCAACTTTGTTCTAAGACTTAGTTTAAAGTCTCAGCCCCAGCCAGCCTTAGGGAGGGAAACGTTTCTAACATTCAAAGGTGGACTTGGTCTGTATGAGGTCGGATGAGCTGTGTTCCAGCTTTGATGCCGCTTCTTGGAGATGACTGGCGCAGATGTCTGGCTCATTTCTTTCATAGGAATCGGCTCATGAAGCAATATCTGGACGTTTAGGATTCTGGCTGGTTCCCGTGGACCAGAGCTTGGCTGAAGGAGCAGGCAGCAGATCCAGTTTACTTGACGCCGTTAATGGCCTCGGGATGCTCACCATTTGGCTTGTGGAAAAGCAACACTGTTCTTCACCGCTTCCACCAAGTAGTTTATCCGGTGGGTGGATAGAAACATCCGGTCAGAACTCCCACTTGGAAACAGGCATGGCTGAGTGCTTATCTGGCCCTACTCAGGACACACATTAGTTAAATGGTCTTTAAACATGTGGGTGGGACAATCTAGGATGGAAACCAACCAATGGTCTGAATTACAGAGAGAAAGTAACTGTACTGAATCACAGTTGGTAGCACGGTATATTGTTGTTAAGAGAGCCTGTCTCTTATGGAGTTGCAAACCCCTTCAGCTACTTCAGTCTTTTCGCTAACTCCTCCATTGGAGACCCCGTTCTCAGTCCAATGGTTGGGTGTGAGCAGGCTCTGGTAGAACCTCTCAGGAGACAGCTATATCAGGCTCCTGTCAGCATGCACTTCTTGGCATCTGCAATATTGTCTGGGTTTGGTGGCTGTATGTATATGGACTGGATCCCCGGTGGGGCAGTCTCTGGATGGCCTTTCCTTCAGTCTCTGCTCCATACTTTGCCTTCATATTTCCTCCTACGAATATTTTGTTCCCCCTTTTAAGAAAGACTGAAGCATCTGCACTTTGCTTCATGTGGTCTGTGTATTGTATCTTGGGTGATTCGAGCTTTTGGGCTAATATACATTTATCAGTGAGTACATACAATATGTGTTCTTTTGTGATTGGATTACCTCACTCAGGATGATATATTCTAGTTCCATCCATTTGCCTAAGAATTCATGAAGTCATTGTTTTAAATAACTGAGTAGTACTCCATTGTGTAAGTGTACCCCATAAAGAGAACAACAATATCAACCAACCAGATTGCCGCTGCCCCCCTCCTATCCCCAGCTCCCAGGGAGGAGAGGACCTTGGTCCTTCCTGTCAAGGCTTGATACCCCAGTATAGGGGAATGTCAGGGCAAGGAGGTGAGAGGGAGTGGGTGGGTGGGAGAACACCCTCATAGAAACATGGGGAGATAGAGGGTTTCTGGAGAGGAAACTAGGAAAGGGGATAACATTTGAAATGTAATTTAAAAATGTCCAAAAATAAATAAATAAAGAGAGAAAGAGAGAGAGAGAAAGAGAGAGAGAGAGAGAGAGAGAGAGAGAGAGAGGGGGGGGGGAGAGAGAGAAACAGGCTTTTAAGAGCAACAATGTGTGGGGGAACTGGTTTAGGTACCAAGTTAGGTAAATTCATGTTTATGGTCCAAAAATATCTAACCAGACATGTAAATGTGTGTTCATTTATCAATTTCTTCACTTAATTCCTTCATTTATGTAAATGTATGTGTAAAAAGAACATATTCTATCCTCAAACAGTTAAAGAAAAGGGATTTGTGAGTTTGGGGCTTAGGGAATGGTCTTTAGGGAGTTAAATATATTTAGCCTGTTTAAATAATGTAAGTGTATACATGCATCGAGATATCACATGGTAACATGTACAATGTTCACATTTCATGTAATAGTTAAAAATAAATTCAATTTCTGAAAAATGAAAAAAAAAAGGGTGCCTGACTCAGAATGACTGTGGCCATTTCTTACTAAATCAGAATGGATTGGCTCTTTAAGTGTACGTACGAACTTTTCAAGTCTATTTTTATTTTATTGTGTGACAAGGTCTGACCATGTAGCTCAGGTTAGCCTAAAACCTACTCTCTACCAAATGTTGGCCTCTGACATTGGGCAATCCTCTGTCCTCAGACTTGACAATGTCTGTATGCTAAAGAAACCAGGCTTTCTTAACAAATCATTATGTAGGCATGACCTAGATGCAGAATGTGATTTCGCTAGGAAAGCATACCCACTGATGGATCCTTGGGGACTACATATTTTATAGGGAAAGTTGGCAGGCAGCATTGTGAGGAGACTATGGAATTAACTGTAAAAATCCAGTGGTTTTCAGCTATTAAAAGATACTTAAAATGATTTTATTTATTTACTCGTCTGTCTTCATGTATATGAGTGTTTTGCTTGCATGTGTATACCTGTACACCACGTGCATGCAGTGTCCTTGGAAGACAGAAGTAGATGTTGGGCCCCCCAGAACCGGAGTTACCGACAGTTGTGAGCTGCCCTGTGAGTATTGGGAACCAAATCCCAGGCCTCAAATAACATGTAGGCACACTTAAACATCACAATAACCTTTGTTTGTGAATGGAAGTTAGAGAAAATTATATCCACAGTGCCAAATACATTCTTTAAAAATGTCCTATTTCCCACGCTTTGGTAACTTACTGTTTTTGTAGAAAACTACCACAAACAAGAGACTGAACACACAAGTACCTGGCTATTTCCTCTGAAAGTTCTGTGAGTCGGTGGCACTGGCTGAGTAGCTGTTTTGCGTTATGGATTGGCAGAGGCCACTGCAATCTGGAGGCTCATTTTACTGAGACACTCAAGGCAACTCACTTACAAGGTTGGCTGCTGGTGTTGCCCGGCAGGTGGAACTGCCACGATGTCTCAGAGTTTATTATCCTGTCTTCCAAATAGCCTTGGCATAGGGTGCAGTCCAGGGGCCTCTTGCTCAGGTTAAGGGCAATTTGCGATTTAGTCGTTGTACAGGAGCTCCGTTTGATTTTCCTTCACTTGGGCTGAGCAACTTATGTTCTATCTGTCCTCTTCTTCCCAGTGCTGAGGCATGTAAAAGCATGAGATGTTTGGGCTTGGAGGGCAAAGAGATGGACATTGTTGAGGTTTGTGTGGGAATGGAGTGATTGGAACCAAAGCTGACTGGCCAGGGATTTCTACCACAGTGAATGACGGAGCAGTTCCAGACAGGGCCTGGTGCAGAGGTATAGGCTGATGGCATCCAGGCTGGTGGCTCTTATCCAGTGATATCTCATCTCTGGGAAGCTGGCCCCTGGGACTCTAAGGATTTAGTCTTGTTTAGTCTTTTTTTTTTTTTTTTTTTTTAGCATCCAAGTGATTAGTACATACCCATATTTAAAATGTTCATAAGATACTCGATCTAAGTAGTGCTTTACTAAGTATTCCAAAGTGTCCTTCCTGCCCAGAGATTAAAGGGAGGAGGAAGCTCTGTATTGGATAGCTTGAGGTATCCTTTAATCTAGACGTTGTTCAGATCATGTTGTAAGGATTTTTCTGTGTAATTTTATTTCTTCATCTTTCTGAGTCACTGATTGGTGCGGGTTTGTATCACATGATGCACTTTTTAAACCAATCTTCGAGTTTCTACTGATTCCTTGTGATTCTATTATGATGAGATTTCACCGTTTTCTCGATTCACAGGTACGGTACATGCGGGCTTGCAGGGAGTTTCCATATACAATAGAGTATTCCTGAAACATCTGAACCCAGAGGAGCGTGCCAAAAGCTAATGGATCCATAGTGTGATCAGTACCTGATAGGGCAGATGCCTTTAGGAAAGGAGATTGGAAAGGGTTTGGACCTCTGAGATTAACCTGCATTTCCCTAAGGTCAGAGACTCGCTTCTATTTCATGTCTGTCTGTCATAATCTTCCCATACCCAAGTTCTAATGTACAAGTACTGATTAAGTGAGCCTTCTCCAAGGCAGTGACAGCGTACCGCATGGGCGACTGCTCTTCTCACTGTCGTAGAATATCTATCACTTTATTTCTACGATGCCAACATATTATGCAGTCAATAAAACCCGACCTGGTTCAACAAAGACTCGGCTCTGATTTTAAATGAACTCTTTCGTGATCCAAAGGCTACCAGAGACATCGAGACTTTGCATATCAGTTCAGCAGAATAATCTTAGAATAAAGAAATAAAGTGTAACCAGGGAAGTATATTACAGGACCAGAAGTAAGTGAATGTGTATGCCCACACACAAAATGCACGCAGCCCATGTGGTTGCTCCTGGACTCAATCAGGGGAATTCTGAGTGAGGGCCAAGGGAGGGAATGTTTCCTATGCTTACAGAACATTGGGAAATAGAAAGCTTTTCAACATAGAGAGGCATGGGTTGCACACAGCAGTTTCCTGACTATTCCCCAGAGAAATTAAAACCCAACAGAAGAGTCACAACATATTCTTCTAAGCTTTCCTCCTCCTCCTCCCCCTCTTCCTCCTCCTCCTCCTCCTCCTCTTCCTCCTCCTCCTCCTCCTCCTTCTCCTCCTTTGGTCTGTCATTTGGATGTGAAAAAGAAGAGAGGATTCTTCTTCTTCTTCTTCTTCTTCTTCTTCTTCTTCTTCTTCTTCTTCTTCTTCTTATTATTATTATTATTATTATTATTATTATTGTTTGCTTTCTAATCAGCAGCTTCTAAACAACCAGGGAGTAGGGGGTAGTTGTACATTGGTTGTTATTGAGAATGGTAAAGTTGTTCTGATAGAAAATACCTGCAGTTGGCAAGAAATGTCACTTGAAGGAGTTTTCATCTTTTGTATGCCCTCAGTAGGCGGTAAAGCAGATTTCAGAAGGCTTTGTTAGGAGATAACGTAAGGTGCCTGAGGAAAGTTCGGGCCATACTACGGAACAGGGAAGACCACATTTTTCATGCTACACGGAATGAAGCGTAGCATATGGTAATCTGGCAAGGATTCCAGGACAGCATCTGGGACGGTGGATAGTGGGTCTGGGAGGGATATTTGTCAGGAAGCATTTTGAATTACTAGAGGCAAAGTTGCACATATTTGTCGTCCAGAGGGAATGGGATAGAAGCACTTTGAAAACTACGTAGGGAGAGTAGAACCAATTTTTGACTTAACAGCTTTGCTCGGATTAAAACTTGAGTGCTTTATCCCTTTAATGTGTTTCACAAATTCCTACGAATGCTTGCTAGTTGTTTTAGACCCCAGGCTGAGTGGTGGAGGCCACGAAGGATGTCGTTACTATACAGGTGAGAAACTGAGTTTCCAGGAGGTATTTAAGAAGATGATGTATGTAAGCAGCTGCTGTGGCTTGGGTGTTCCCCCCCAGAATTCATGAAAACAGAATTCACAAATTCATGTGTTGATGACACTCGGGCACGGGCCATTGGGGGAAGACTAAGGTTACAGGAATCCCAGCGCCCCTATAATAACTGGTCCTGGTGGCTTCACAAGAAGGGGGAGACTCAAGCTAGTGAACTTCGTCTCAGCAGATGATGCCATCCACCCTGCCATGATGCAAGATGCTAGCTACCACTTTCAAACCTCAGGAACCATAGTCAAAGAAATTTCTATTCTTTATAAAATACCAGGTCTCAGGTATTTTGTTACAGCAACAGAAAGTAGAGTGTGATAGCAGCTCTCACCAGATAGATACTCCATCTCTAGTCAGCAGCCACACTTCTACAAATGATGGTTTGATTCAAAACGGTCCCAAATGGTAGCACTCAGAGACAAAAATTATTCTAATTATTTATCTTAACTTTTATTTATTTTAGAAAACCTGGTAATGATGGCTGAGACATGTGTCCCAGCGGTCTTAAATGTATCTGTGTTCATCTGTGCCATTACCTAATTCTCACGGTCCATGGTAGAATGGATGGCACTTCCTCTAGTGCTACCTTGCTCATTCCCACGTGGAGCCTCACGTGTCACTCTCTCAGCAGTTCCTGGTCTGTAAAGGGGAAAAGACTTGTAGGCTATCTTATGATGCTTCAGTTTACAAAAGGTATAGATTCTGAAGAAAGCATTCCCGAAGCTCTAATTTAGGGAAGGTTTATGGAATAGCTGCAGTTATGCCTTAAAAAAAAATACAAGTCGATGTGATTTTAGGATTAAAGAAGTAATCAGAAAAGGTGAGAAACATTAAAAACAGAAAACCGAGAACCTAGAAGTAAGCAGAAGCAAGGTTTAACCCAGTGCGACATTGGATATGCGTTCTAGCCATAGGCAGAAGACATGATGTTCTTGTGGGCAAATATCACCTCGCACAAAGCAGGAACAGTAGAGATTATCTATCGGATATTTTCAGCATGTTTGCAATAATTATGCCTTAATTTGTGTTTTGTAATTTAGTTTACAAATTAAGGCATATCCTGGGGATGTAGTTCAGTTAGCAGAGGGCTTGCCTAGCATATACCAAATACTGGGCTCAACCCCTAGTGCTAAAATGAAGGAAGTACATGCACCCAATCCCCAGTACTCAGAAGGTGGAGGCTGCATGACTAGACTGCTCAAGGTCATCCTCAACGACATAATGAGTTTGAGATCATGCTAGCCTGGGCTGTGTAAGACTTTCTCTCAAAAGAAAACAAGTATTTGAAATATATACAGAGGATATATATATATATATATATATATATATATATTATAGTGTTAGACTCACTGAGCTCTCACAAGCTGAACACTTCCATCAATCAGCCCTTAGACCAAATATGGAAAAGGCTGAAAGATGCAAGCATTAAGTCCTGGCTTCCGATCCCTGAGAATCTCATAGCTAGGAACAGCGACACATAATTGTAATCTCAGTGCTGCAGAGACAGAGATAGGAGAATCTCTGGTGTTGCTGGTCAGCCAATCCAACTGGATAAGTAAATTCCAAGGTCAGTAGGTAGGTAAGTAATTCAAAAGTAATTCAGGCACAATTGAGGAAGACACTTGGTGGTGACCTCTGATGTGTACACACACACAGATGCACACACACACACATGCACACATGCACACACACATGCACACACACATGTACACACACACACACACACACACACACACACACACACACCACAGAACATGGCCTACTACCCTTTTTGCCACTTGAAGACCTGCTGGTCTCTGACGTTGTTTGAGAACCTGTCATGTGACTACCTCGTTTTGCCTTCCCTTGGGTTGTGTTTAATAGATTAATATTTCATGTGTCCAACTTTTCCTGTTAAAATGAAGTTTGTTATGATTCATTGATATTGTTGCATGCCGTTAATCTTATTCATTCTTACTGTCCTCCTTACTGGAGCAGTTTGTGTAAACGTACCATAATCTATTGGCCCATTTACTGTGGACAGGCATTTGGTTAGCTTTTCACTTAGGGCACGTTCCGATGGCTGTGCCTTACGGCAATGAACCCTGTGAACTACAGCAATGACTGGGCTGGCGAGGCACTCCCAGTTGTGCAATAGTGATACAAACATCATGAGAGTAAACAACCACTTCTCACACACGTCTTTGTTGAGCAAATGTCAGCTATTTTTATTAACCACTACATTGACAATGCATTCTCGTGATCAGTTAGAAGGGATCTAAAAAAGAAAGAAAGAGAAGAGAAGAAGACCCAGAGTTTCGTGTGTTAAAAAGCTGAGGTCGAGCATGAGAAAATCTGCTCACGAAATGAAAGTCAGAATTCACCCAGGGTACCTCTCATCTCTCTGCTTCATGCCCTACTGCAGGGCTCTGCATCTTGAACAATAAAAGGATGCCCTCTATAGCGCACAAGTAACAGGAGGGGTGATGCACAGTCTTTGTTAATGTTTAGTGGATGAGACCTTTATGGCGGCTCTGAAATTGAGGGGCACACATAGCTCACAATGGCACAAGGTGAGCTGATCACATGTCATGCTAATCTAGGGTGACATGACTGAATTCAGACGTGCTGGGGGTTCATCCGTTCCCTTCGATGTAGAGCACAGCGCTGAGTGGAGAGCAGGCTAAACAATTTTGGATAAAGGCAGTTGGTGACAGCTGTAGGTAGTTCTAGTCAGACAGCGAGGAACCCCGCAATGGGAAGACAGTGTGCTTCTGATGATTTTAAACTAGGAGTAGATTACTAGCAGATTTTTTTTCCCAGCAGAAGTTTGTATTGGAAGAGATAGTGATAAAAAAAATAATAACTGGAGACAGAAAAATTGCTGAAATCCAGAGTTTGAGTTTTTAGATTTAGCAGCTTTTGGAAAAATTACAGATTTGTAGTGTTGAATATTGGGGAAGATATTCCAGGTTGGACTTGTTAAACGGCTTATGTCAACCCACATCCATTTTAATAGCGAGAACAAATACGTAACCTTATTTGCCAAGCTGACTAGTATATTGTCCATAAATAACTCACAAAAAAAAATACCAATGTAGAAGAGTGCGGAAAGGGCATCTCACCTTACACAAGAAAATAACACGAGTCAGAGGCCTAATTTTGTCAAAATCCAAGTAGGAAGGGTAGATTTTCTTTCTTTAAGAAGACAGTGCCTTAAATATTTTTGTGTTTTTTTCATATGTTTGGATGCTAATTGCATCATTTCCCACCTCTGTCTCAAACCCCTCAATATCTCCTATACCCATCTTCATAATCAGGGCCTACTTTTCACTAATTGTTGCTACTTTTATTTTATATTTATTCCTAAATGCGTTAATACAACCTGCTTCCTCTGTACAATGCCACTTGTATGTGGACGTTTTCAGGGCTGACCGCTTGGCATTAAATATCCGAGTCATGTACTTTTCTTGGGAAAGACTTTAAGGTTGAGGCCTCATGAGCTTTCCTCTATCCGTGTGTTAGCATGCCGATTGGTGTCATCGTGTTCAACCCAGCTTAGGTAGCCATGTTGGTTACACTTTATATGTGGCACCTGACATTCTTTTTTCTTTCTTTCTTTTTTTCTTCTTTTTCTTTTTTTCAGAGCTGGGGGCCAAACCCAGGGCCTTGCGCTTGCTACCACTGAGCTAAATCCCCAACCCCAGCACCTGACTGGTGCAGGAGTTGTATTGTAAATCTATCAGTTGGGACTGGGCTACACACTCTGCATTTTGATTAGCTGTGGTTTTGTGTAATGGCCTCCATCTGTTGCAATCTTTCTCTCTTTCTCTCTCTCTCTCCATATGTATATGTATATGTATATTTATGTGTATGTGTATGTGTATGTATATCTATATCTATATCTATCTAATCTATATATCTCCTTGCCAAGAGGGGAGAACTACCCTTATCTGTGGACATGTTGACTATTTAGAATATAGTTAGGAATGATGCTGGTTTAGTAAAGTGGCAACTTTAGGTTCTCTTCCAAGATTCATGGGTTACCTAACTCTAGGTAGTTAGCTAGGTTTCCAGTATCAGGTTTCCCCCGTCCTGTAGGTCTTAGGTTCAATTAGAGAGTTATTGGTTATTACCAAGGTATTTAAGCCATACTGTACCATTAGGACTATCTTGCATTCTGTACATTGTTGTGACTCATAGGCATCATAGTTGTAGAAGACTCTTCTATGTTTTTGTCCATTGGAAGTTTGCTTGATGCCTTCTGGTACCATGAAAGCTGGTCCTCAGGGAGAAGACTTTCAGGTCAGATCAACCTAGGGACTTCTGGGCCTTTTGTCTGAAGCACATGATGTCTTTAGCCATAGGGGCTTATATTTCACCTTGTGGCAATCAAGTCAATAGCAATAGACTATAATGTTTTGAGAGGCTCTTGGACAAAACTGATGAATAACAGAAGAAGGCTTCTCATGCCTGGTATTAAGGATCTTCATGTTCTACTTCATAGATACTTGTTCAACCATGTTCATTTCTGCTCTATTCAGAATAGCTATGAAATAGAAATATCCCCAAATCCTTCAACTGATGAATGGATAATCAAAATGTGGCACATAGACACTATTCAGTTATAACAAAAGAAGTCATGAAATTTGCAGGTAAATGAATAGAATCTGAAAAGATCATCTCAAGTGAGGTACCCAGACCCAGAAAGACAAACATTGTATGTTCTCATTCAACTGAGGCCTGTAGCTCCAAGCCGTGAGATGTGAGTACATGACCTGGAGTAACCGCAAAACCCAGGACATTTAAAACGGAATATTAAAGGGGGTGGGGGAGGGATAACATGATCTGAAGAGGGAAATAGGAAACACAGAGAGAGTTCTAATTTGGGAATGGGGAACAAGGAGTGAGGAGGAAAAAGTAAAAGCTAGTATGTCTGGAAAAGTCACAAGCTACTCCTACCTAAAATCCCCGTAATACATGTTTAAGTCAGTGTATGGATGTCCATATATGGTTTAAAAGATATTTCCCCCACTGGGCTGGCAATGTTCCCCTCCCATCGGACAATCCTTTTGGCTGTTAACGTACATATACTGTAATCATCAATAAGCAGATATTTCCACACATCCATACAAAGTGCATCATCATAACTACCCATCTATCTTTTATTCTATTTCCCTCTAACTCACAACCACCACTCTTCAAAAGCCCACAATAATCTCTCTTCTATTTTTTTTTTATGTTGTCATTTCCACATATGGGACGGGACACTTTATCCTTGTCTATCTGTGCCTGGCTTATTCTAGCTAACTTGATTTCTCCTAATTTCATTCATTTGTTTGGCAGATGACAACGCCTCACTCTTTTGTGTGAATAAGCAGCACTGCGTTATTCATGCATCTCCTCACTCCACTCAACTGGCGACAGGCTCCAGTCTACCTCCACTTTTGAGCTGTTGTGAGTAGCGGTATGGAAACGGTCTTTTGACTCTGGAGTATACTGACTCCCCCCCCCCCCCCCTTTGAGAAATCAGAAAAGCCAGTAAGTGTTTAGGAGGAATTTAGTGTTTAGAGAAACTAGAAATCTGTTTAACGTGCTCGTTTCATAGAAATGTGCAGGGGCGGAGCCCAATTCAAGTACTGACATTTGTGAGCCAAGTAAGTTTCCTTTCATATGACCTAGTCTCAGGTATTTTATTATGGAACAGAAACCAAACTATGATTGCACAGTGACAAAATTTTCATTTAAATTAGTAAAGTAGCTGACATTTTTTTGTGATACAATGATTTAGTTCTTTGGAATATGGAGAATTAGAGAAAGCAGTATCAAAAAAATGAAAAAAAATGCAGGTGCAGTAGGAGAAGGTTGTTGTCCCACCTTGGGTGATCTATAGGACACTGTAATCTAGAGTTCTGGCTTAAGAACACATAAAAATTGCTTATACAGCTGGATGCCCCAGTGTAGGGGAATGCCAGGGCAGGTAGGAGGGAGTGAAAGGGTGGGTGGGTGGGGGAACACCCTCATAGAAGCAGGGGGAGGGGGGTGGGATAGGGGTTGCTGGAGGGGAAACTGGGAAAGGGAATAACATGTGAAATGTAAATGAAGAAAATATTCAATAAAAGAAAAAACAAAAGAAATCGCTTATACATTTTGATTTATACCACTGTGTCTAATCTAGACATTTCTTGGCTTGGGCTAGCTGTGGAGATCTGAACTTGGTTTATTTTAAATATATATTTTCCACTAAGTTTTTCTAGATTTCAGCTATTTCTCTAAAAAGTGCCCCTTGGCTGAACTGTGAAATGGAGGGGAAAAATTACTGAGACTTAATACTTTGGCATCAGACATTGATCCGTTAATGAATATTAAGGAGTTGTTTTGAAACTGTGTCTTAAAGACCTGGTCTCTAATATGTGGGAAAGCTCCTACTTTGCTCACACAAAAGCCCGTTCTTCTGCTCCTAACTCCTTAGCAGGAAAGGTATGCTCTGAATGTATCTGGCCCATATGTGCATCCGTGACACATAACTGGATTCTTTGAGGTCTTCAGTGGGTAAAAGAGAGAAATGATTAAAGCATCCCTGGGGAAATAAGACAAACTCTTTGAGTCAGAAAATTATCCCCAAATAGAGTGTGTTCAAAGGGACTTTTTGTATGCTGAATAAAACGATGTATTTTTTTTTCATGCAAAGCACATAGACTGTTGCAATGTAGAATTTAGCAACTCAGCTCGACCACTAAACGTTGGGAAGTATTCCTGCCCCTTTCTTAGAACCCCCACTCTTCCCCTTTCTTCTGGAGGCTGTTGTTTTGAACGTGGGTGTCAAAAATGCTTTATGTGTCTCAGGGTATGCCTCGGCCCATGTTGTTATTCAAAACCCTACTGCTAGGAGGGCTACATCAAAAGCGTATTTATGAGTTGACATAGTCAACTGACAGGAGGAGGGTTTTTGATTGTTAAATAAACTCGCCTCACTGAGTTCAACAATTTCTGCTTACATGGTTTTAAACTTTAGTTTTATGTTGCACGAAAACTCTTCATTTGAATCCAATCAAAGTAAATTAAAAACATGGAGCAAACATTTTTTCTTTTCTTTTCTTTTCTTTTTTTACCCTGAAGACAAAAGATAACATAGCAATACAAATTATACTTCAGACAATTGGTGTAATTTCTGTGCCTTAAAGGAACATCTTTCTAATCAGCAACATTTTAAAGCTGCAATATGCCAATCACATAATATTTCCAAGGCATAATAACATACATTTAAGTGATGGTGAAAACTAAGTGTTTCTATTCAGAGAAGCGGCCACTAAGGAAGAAGCTGTATATCTTGAAAAAACAACGACAACAAAAAACCTTTTGAGCATCCGTTATCTTTTTCCTTAAATTACAGTGTCTGAAATAATATACTGAAGTGACCTTTGAAATAATATCAATGAATGTAAATGAATATTTTGGAAATGTTCAAAAGATAATGATTATTTGAAAGAAAATGTAAAACATAAAGACAAGAGAACTGGGTGGGAGCTGGTTTAAGTCAATAATAAAAATAAGTGTGAGAAAATAATGATAAAGCTTTACAACTGTTTTCTAAGGCTATGATCTTGTCATCCTGGTGTTGTTGCTCAAAAGGAAAGAGCTTGCTTCCCATATGAAATAGGACAAAGACACTCTTCTCTTTATTTCTCTCCCTACTTTTTTCCCTTTTTCTCTTGACTCCAAGCTCTTGAACTTAGGTGACTCACTGTGGCTCACTACTGGCTCTATGTGACTAGCATGACAACCTTCCTGCTCCTATGAAGCCAGGAACCTAGTGGGAGACCATTGTACACAGACACAAACGAGGTCGCCCTTGAATTCCATGCCTTTGTAGATTCCCCAGGTTCACACTGTGTCATTTCTTTCGATGCTCTATGGCTGTCAAAACTCTTGTATGACTGTGGTATAAATATGTGAGTCAAATATTTTAAAAACGTTTACCTTTACTTCAATAACTTTTCCTCCTTTCCCTCTTTATTATGAATGAGGGAGGAGTAACAGAGTTGAGACAAAGATGCAGTTTGAAATTCTACCTTGAAAGAATTTCATTCAGAGTCGTGACTTCAACTGGAGGGCACACAGGACCTCTCTAGGGCTTTCTCATCCGTTTAATTCCCAGTCTACTGCCACCAGGGTCCATGATGTTTCTGGGTTCTGTCAGCTCTTTCAAACTGTTGTGACAAAGAACTCACAGATGCAAATTACTAAAAATTTGACCACAAGGAGAAAAGAGGACTGGCTAGACAGAAGCCAAGGATGATTGAGCTTCTTTTGTTGTTTGTTTTGATTTTGCTATGAGATCTTGCAATAGTGCCCTGGTTGATCTAAACTGTGTAGACCAGGCTGATCACAGACTCATAATAATTCTCTGCCACTACATTTATTATGCTAGATTTTTCAGGCATGTACCCCATGTGTGGTACTAAACTTTTTACTTATGTATGTTTATATGTACATACATAAGTATGTATGCATATGTATGTGTGTTTATGTATATGTATGTATGTATGTATGTATGTATGTATGTATATGTGTTATTTATATGTGTAAGAAAGCAGACTTGAAGATGGCCAAGGTGCCCGTGGGGTCAGAGGACAATCTTGGTTATTTGGTCCTTACCGTGTACTGTGTTTGATAAAGGGGATAATGTCCTTTTTTTGACCCCTGCCTAGCCAGACTATCCAGCCCACAAGTTTCTGGGAATTCTCCCATTTCTGCTTCTAGTCTCCCCACAGGACCATTGTGATTATAAGCACTTCTTATGCATACAAGTTTTATATGGGCTCTGTGGATTTGAACTCAGATCTTCATGCTTGGACAGCAAACATTTTTACCTACTAAGCCATCCTCCCAGTTCCCTAGACTTCTTTACATAGAGTCTCTTTTTATGTAATAAATGAAAATAACATAACATTTTCCTGATCTTTCTGGCTATTGTTTTTAGAATCAAAGATGAATGAAACTCTGGCACTCACAATATATATTTAAAATTATTTAAGTTTACAATTTGATAAAATGTGCAATGGAGGCCAAGCATATATAGGGAAAGATTTATAGACTACTTTGGAAAATGAGAGAATTTGTATTAAACAGTGTGAAATATACATGAGAAGGTATTTAGCTTTATTTTAAAATTTAAAACAAAGCAAAGAACAGAGTCACCCCCCCCCGGAAATAGAGAGAATTGTGGAATATAGGGAGGAATGCATGAAGGATCCTTCTTTAATGTTGTATATCACTGTCCTCTTATTCATCAAGATTCAGGAAACAAACAAAACTGGCAAGGCTAAGGCAGGGAATAACTCACAAATCTCAGGAAGTTCCTGAAATGTATAAAACCCACTGTCCCAACTTGGAGAAGTTGGGAGAGGGGAGACTTTAGTGCCAGAGAACTGCCAGTAAGTCATACAAAGTGCTCCAAAGACTAAGCTTTTATGAACTGTTACCCACAGTGGGGTGAGCTTTTTGGTGATGGAACTTTCTTTGAGTCTTTGATGTTCCTGTAAGCAATCCCTCACCCACTCCTGTAAGTAATCTAGATAAGATTATGATTCACTAAACTAGAATAAGGTGGAGTGGTTCTTTGGTTTATAATCAGTGTCCTATCTAGGGTAAGTGGATGTTTGTTCTCACCTGCCAGGAAAATTTACACAACCTGTAAGTTAAAGTAACTTTTGAATACATAAAACTGGTTTCTGTGGATTATGATGGGAAGGCTGATTTTATTTATCAGAAGAGGTTATATCAACATGGTCCACAAAGGAGGGCATTGTATTTTTTTAATAGTACTGACAAAAATAAATCTATGTGAGTACCAAAGAGAAGAAAATTTAACCCCAGATGAGTAGATGGACTAAATAACATTTTCTGAAGGTGAAACAACTGGGAAAAACAATAATATAGGATGTGTAGTCATTCATTTATTCAAAGCATATTTATTAACTTCCCAATGTTTATTAGGCAATATGCCTGCCTTACTGAAAGTATTGTAAGATTTTTGATTAACCAATAGATGAGGAGTTTGAGTAGATAGCATTGGAGAGAGTTGGATCATATCTACTGATCTCATTTCATTTTCAGACAATTTTGCTTAACTTTTGTCAGTCATTTTGGGTTTATTTAAAGCAAGATAGTTTATTAAGGCAGGAGTAGAGAGTTGAGCTGTTGACAGTATAACTTATTAGCTTGTTCATTTAAACATACCTTCCTTGAACTGAAGGACTTTGCAACCCCATAAGAACAACATCAACCAACCAGACCCCTCCACCCCCCCAGATCTCCCAGGGACTAAACTACCACCACAAGACTACACAGGGATGGACCTATGACTCCAGCCACATACACAGCAGAGGATGGCCTTGTTGGGCATCAATGGGAGGAGAGGCCGTTGGTTCTGTCAAGGCTCGATGCCCCAGTGTAGGGGAATGTCAGGGCGGGGAGGTGGGAGGGAGTGGGTGGGTTGGGGAGCAGCACCCTCATAGAAGCAGGGGGAGATAGCGTGTTTCTGGAGGGGAAACAAGGAAAGGGGATCACCATTGAATTGTAAATAAAAAATATCCAATAAAAGAAAAAATGTCAAAAATAAAAAGAAGAAGAAAAAGAAAATTTTCTCACAGGTGAGCCCAGTTATAGTCGAGTTGGTAAACAAAAATGGTCATCATACCACTTCTTCAAAGAAAGAATACCTTCCTTGTTCATTACTATTCTTCTCCTACTACCCTTATCCATCACCAAGATACAGACATGACAGAGGGTGTGAGACACGGTCATTTATTCAGATATGGGTGATGAGACAATAAGCAGTAAGGAAAACATTAATCTTGAGTATAGAATTTTCTTTTATTTTGCTCTGTTTTTTTTTCTTTTTGAAGCATTGGTAGTAAAAATGGCCATTTTACCAAAAGTGATCTACAGGTTCAATGCAATCCCCTTCAAAATTCCAATCCAGTTCTTCATAGAGTTAGACAGAACAATTTGCAAATTCATCTGGAATAACAAAACACCCAGGATAGCATTGGGGGATCGAATTCAAGGTCTTTTGCTGTCCAAGCGCTCTGTCATTGAGTTATACTCATAGCTTCTTAATTTTTTGTTAAAAAAATTAAGGATTTCTGCTTATGATACATTGTTTCCTTTCTTAACAGTGGGCCAAAAGAAACCCTTTCCATTCCAGAGACTTTTTGTTTAGAAGTGACATGTCTGGTTTTAGAATACATTTTGTTACAGAAAAACACTGGTGCTCAGAAAGCCAATATTTATCTATCTCTATCTCTATATCTATCTAACGATATCACTATAAAATATACACTATCTATAAAATATACACTAGCACTGTCATTGGCTCTGAGGAGACTCAGAAGTGGATGTTGGGATAAGGAGACTATTCTGCTCATACTTGACAGTATTTCCTTTTTTGTAGTCAGAATTTATGTTGTCTTCTTTAAGAACTTTTTGCCTTTTTAATTGGGTCATGAGGATTTGCTCCTGTGTCCCCAACCAGATGTGTTACTGTTTGACTCATCAAGTATGACACTTATTGCTTTAAAAAGGATACTCATATTTTCGGAAGGACTTCCCTTTCCTGCATAAGTTGGATTTTGTCTACTGTGTGGAGTACAGCCACTGTGATGGTAATCCATCTTTATCCACTTGACAAAATTAAGCTTCAACAAGGCAGCACTGCTGGGCATGTCTGTGAGAACTTCCCAGAGAGTTTCAACCAAGGAAGGTTGCATTCTGAATGCAATGCAGGCTGCTGGCGCCCAGGTTCCACTGAAAGGGGAAGGTGAGCATTGCGTTACCATTTGTGAAGGGCTGCCATCTCCACTGCCAGGATTTCTGCTTATGATACATTGTTTCCTTTCTTAACAGTGGGCCAAAAGAAACCCTTTCTCCCTTCAGTTGCTTTTTTTGCCAGGTATTTTATTACAAATGTAATTGTTTTGGGAAGGTTTTGTGAAGGTTGCCCTGCAAGTGAAAAGGAGTTTATATATTTGGCAGGGAGAAGACTAAAGGGATATCAATAGAGATAGTGTTCAACTAAACTCTATGAAATCACTGTATGCAAATATCAGATGATAGTTGGCTCTTCTGCCATTGACCAAGAGCTGAAAATTCAGTGTCCAAGTTTCTTTTACATTGCAACACATTAGCAGTTTTTTTTTTTGTGTGTGTAATCTAATTCTTGAGTTGGTTTGGTTTTATAACAGGTGTGGAAGGATTTCATGATTGGAATGATGTTAACCAGAGAATAACTGTCATGGAAAGCTTACAGTATAAGGGATCAATGAGAAGAACTATATGTTAGCAACTGTGGGAGAAACTTGGGTGTGAAACTATAGAAAGGAATGAAGGATGAATCACATACCAACTAACAAGCTTTCCTGAGATTCTAGTTCTGGTAGAGAAGCAGGAATCTGAACATGGGACCTGAAGGCCAAGTTTGAGGAGAAGCCTTTTCCCATAGGTGTCATGTGAGTTTCCAGTCGAATATTGGCAGTGGCCCTGAGGGCTATTATTGGCCTTCAAGACTAGGACCTCAGTCCTGGCTGTGAAGAAGATGAGAACAAGGTCAAATTAAGTTTTCTGAGAGAATTTATGTCATTTGTCACAATATCTAATCACAAAGGGGCCTTTGAAGAATAAGGTTGATTGTTTTCACTTCTGTTCCCAAATGTCTCCCAAGTTCCCCCTTGAACAACTCTACCCTGAGATGGGTCAAGAAAGAGGATTCTAGGAATTGTGGTTCTCGTCTTCAATAGATTCATCATAGAGCAAGTATTAGGGTCAGCACTTTAAAAATATAGTTTAAAACCAGATAGAAGACAACACATAAACCACGTCAAGTCTTACACGACATCTATAGGACAATGTTCAAGATACCAAGTCTGTGAGCTGATTCTTGCAAGTGTTCAATGAGTCCTACAATTATCCCAGGGCAATGATTTCTAAACTTTCTTGTATAAAGCAATATAAATCATATTCTGGGATGAATAATTGTTAGAATCGTGTTAGCTTTTGAAAAATGTTTACTGGAGAAGTGCATTAAGTATGGCAGACACTTACTTGTCTACTACCGTCATATCCCTTTATGTTTGTTTATTTTTCTTTCAGATTATAATTCTGTCATTTCCCTTTCTTCCTTCTGCTCATACCCCATCTCTTGCCATTTATCACCTGTATCCCATTGTTTTCTTTCAAACTTGGTTTATTTGTATGGACTAGGTCTTAGCACATATTACTGGCTAGTTTAGCTGGTGCTAGCATTGAACTGATGTCAATTCACCCTCTCTGTTCCTAAATACTGGGATTATAAACATGTACATCTGTACCAGCTTTTGCATTGACCTTCTCATTTTGACTTTACCATCACAAAAGACTTATTTGTTTGGTGTGGAGCACCAAACCTCCAAAGTCTCTGGGTCAATGAGAGCAAAGTCAGCTCCTGAGTGAGGTTTCCAGGGACGTACTGGTTGCTTTGTTCCTTACTTTTCCTGGAACTAAGACATGAGGTAGCATTTTTCCCTTTTCACCTATGACATGCTAAACATATACTGCAGATTGCTTAGTATATTAGTTACTCTTCGTCGTTGTTGTTGTTATTGTCATCAAATACCTGGCAAAAAGCAATCTGAGGCAGGAAGGAGTTATTTTGGCTCAGAGTTTGAGATGACGGTAGGAACAGGAGAAAAGCAAGGAACACAGGCCTTAAGGGAAACTGAAACCCAGTAGAACAAACACAAAGCACATATGGGGTTCTTTGTGACATTTCCTGGGCTCAGTGGGCACAAATGGTTCTGTTCTTTCAGGTTTGTTTTCTGTAGCATGTGTGGACTCTCTTTCTCTGCCTGGCTGTACTCAGTACCTGAGGCTTTCGCTGGCAAACACCCAGCGCTTCTGGCATCTCTAATGTGTTGGAATTTCCACTGGATTATAAGCACAGACCACGTAGGAGCTTCATGTAAGGATTATAACTGCCACCTAGCACCTGCCTTCCATGGCTGCGTCAAACATTGGTAAAAGCTTCC
Organism: Rattus norvegicus; assembly: GCF_021556685.1. Classification (NCBI taxonomy): domain Eukaryota; kingdom Metazoa; phylum Chordata; class Mammalia; order Rodentia; family Muridae; genus Rattus; species Rattus norvegicus. The sequence continues at coordinate 37,385,868 of NC_141544.1, read as the reverse complement.
AAGTTTCCTTTATCTTGCATTCTTGCAAAACTAGGTGCCATGTTCTTCTGTTAGCTGGAGATGAAGCCTTGTTCTTAATGAACCCAACATATGCCAGTCTCTATGTGCCTTGACATCTGAGCTTGAGAAAATACTTCTGTAGGTGGCCACTTTCAATAACCGTATCACAATTGCTTTCTTTTGTGGGACTTTTCTTTCAAACAGACTTTTTCTGTTAAATAGTCAAGCTTAACAGTGAGTGGGGTCTTGGGCTCCTGCTAAAGTTACATTTCTTATTGTTTAAATGCCAAGTCCAAAGTTTTCCTTTAATGGCACCACATTGTTGATTTCTGTTTGCAGCTCTAATGGGTTCATGCTCCCTTCTTCACCAAGCTGCCCATTTTTCATATCTTTCTTTACATTTTAGGCTCCCATTCACTGTAAATCTGGTCAGATATAGTAAGCAGTCACTATGCTACAGTCTGAATATTACACTTTGTCCTCATTTATTTGTTCAAATACACATTTATCAATTACTTTTAAATTCACGTATTCAGCTTTTCAAGATAGAGTACAGCTGGGATTTTAAAAGATGTTTTGGAGTGCCTTTCCCAC